>NC_071282.1:14831660-14851660 GCF_023375685.1 Ictalurus furcatus
CTGTTGACATACAGTTGCGACTAGTGGTCATCGGAGACGTACTAGTGATAGCTCAATTTAATTACTGATCTAATTAACTTTGTTATCAACACAAAAAAAAAGTTCATTAATTAAATCATAAACTGAATATTTTAGGTTTCAAATATATATTTTTATCTTTATGAATATTTTAATAATAAATAATATAAACCTATTGTATACAGATGTGGCTGTAGTTATCATATATAAGTTATCATAATCATAGATATGATATATAATAATCAAGATATAATAAGATCTGCATTGAACGGGAAACATATTGGTCAGTAAGTAATAACTGTCTCTAAATATTTTTAAGAAAATGCACACATATTGCAAATTAAAGCCGTGAACCAAAAACAAACCATTTTAGAAATTGTGGTGTATAAATAATTTTTTGTAACGATTTTTTTAACGATTGGCAAAGAAAACAGAAACAATCCGTTATGCATTATAGGTTTGCCTTGATACATGATAGACAAACAAACAAACAAACAAACAAACGTTGAAAGTCATAGAGGTCTATATTAATAAAGTCTTGTAAAACACCATTAAGCTGCCATTATTTCTTCTTCACCTTTTTGAAAATCTGCAAATAATCTACTTTCTGCAGTTTGAATTTCGCTAACCTAATGTAGACTGCTGCTTCATTCATTCATTAGTTCATACATTCATTCATTCATCTTCAATAAACGCTTTCTCCTCACGATACTCCCGGAACAGACTTCTAATCAGCAAAAATAAATAGCTATGCAACGTCATACCAACAACTAGTGACGAAACAAATCCAATCAACATCATACATTAATTTAAACTCACTTACTTTGATTAGGCCAAGTTGCTGTTGATCACTGATTAAGGCTGATTTGATAGGACCGTAAGATTCTGTATCATATGAGGTCAGAGCTGCTTTATCAAAATGTCAGATTCATGTTAGAGAATCAATACAGTTTCTAACAGACTGTAATTATTTTTGTAGTAGTTTTTAACACGTCATTTTGTGACGTATGCCGAATGGCACCACCGCATGGCAGTTTCTGATAAGTGTGTTCTTACTAATATATGAGTGTGTGTTACTTTTAAACTCTTGGAAAATGTAGAACCCTTAAGGCTTCTAGTAAAAACTTAAAAGGTTTAATGTAGAGCCTAAAAATCGTTTTCCCTTTCAGGAATGTTTTATATATGAACTTTTCTAAGCTAAGAATACTTGATTATCCAATGAGCCCTTATAGAATCCTTAAATAACCCCTTATTTCCTAAGAGTGCATGCAAACAAACAAACAAACAAACACAAACGTCATAGATGCGTAAGAAAGACTTGTAAAACACCATTAAGCTGCCCTTATTTCTTTTTCAACGTTTTGAAACTCTGTAAATAATCTACTTTCTGTAGTTTGGATTTCGCTAACCTAATGTAGACTGTTGCTTCATTCATTCATTCGTTCATACATTCATTCATTCATCTTCAGTAAACGCTTTTTCCTGGTCAGGGTCGCGGTGGATCCAGAGTCTATCCCGGGAATACTGTGCGCAATGCGGGAATACACCATGGATGGAAAAATCAGTCGGTCTCAGGAATACTGATATATGTTTTAGTAATTAGTAGAAATTGATTAAAGATGTTGGAAACTAAAAAGGTTCATAATAATTGTTATCCATAGCCTAAATCAGGAAGTTAGCATAATTACTGTTAGTTAGCCAGCACATCATATTGGAATTAAAGAGTTCACCACAAAAGCTGCTGAAATAAAAACCACCTGAATAATGGTAAGAATGAATCCGTATTTTTTTTTTAGAGAAGGAAAAATATACTCTATTATTCCTTTATGATTAATGTGTCCGATTTGACCTAAAACAAAACAGATGAAGTTAAAATTATAAACTATAATTTTTTTTTTACTTGAACGAAAGATACGTGTGAATGCGATGCCAATGTTTTAATAACTTCATGAAAAACTGTGAAATCTCTTACATTAAAAGAATAATATTTAAAACTGTACTTTATTCAAAATTAATTTGTTTTACCATAAGCTATAGGCACATCTGTTTCAACATCTGTATATATATATATATATATATATATATATATATATATATATATACACACACACACACACACACACACACACTCACACACAAACACACACCCTTTCTAGCATTTGAATGACAGTTTCATAATAGCAAATTCATTTTCTTAAAATACTCGACTCCATTTTGTGTCATATATGTCAGCCATAGGATTCCAGTCCAATTACTCATATTTGAGCATATTAGATTGCTTAAACTGAAATACAAATGAGAGTAAATCCCCTACACTTGGCTCTGAGTCACTTGTGGTAGGGACTAAGGCAAATACACATATCTGGAGAAAGAAATAAAAAAAAAGTTTAAAGAGTGAGTCGCTTTAGCAAATACTCATCTAAGCATGGTGGAATGAAAGTTACTACTTCCGAGGTGCTGACAAGACCAGTATGTGAAGCCTAATCATATGGTGGGCATAATGAGGGCGCACATGTTTGGGTAATAAGAGAGGGTTAAGGTGGCAGTTGGTTGTAAGTTGGATGGTGCACACATTAACTTGCCCAGATTGGCTTCCATGAGGAAGAAAGCAGTGTGAGCAAACAAATGAAAAACAGGCCAAAGAAACCCACCGCTGGTTCAGTTCCATGAAATCTGTTATGTCTCTTGTGCATAATGTTGAAATTCTCGCTCATATATACATTATATATACATACATTTTATATATATATATATATATATATATATATATATATATATATATATGTGTGTGTGTGTGTGTGTGTGTGTGTGTGTGTGTGTGTGTGTGTATGTATGTATATATATATATGCTTGCATGTGTCTTTGTGCTCTACTGAGAATCTAGAGTAATCTACATTTTGAGCTTGTTTTGAATCATCAGTGAAGGGAAGAAATATCACAGCACCTAATAGATCTTCCATATATGAGAGATATATGTTCCTAATGGAGAGAGCTATGGGACTTGACTTTTAAGTCAACATCAACACTCAGTACTCATGTATATTACATATTTAAGAGGATGAGTGCTGATCTGGATATTGTTTATGCTTTTTTCTATCCTAACGAACATGGCTAAATAGATCAGGCATGCATATGAGAATAAAAGTGCATTCATATCAAAACCATGTTTGAAGAAACTCTTGCATTGGAGCATGTTCTAGATTAATCATTGGGCTTCCTTTCTCAAATTCAGTGGACACTCCTTATGTAATTGAGCCATTATCTGGAATTTCCAATCTAGAGATGCCAATTAAACATAAATGATATTTAACATATAAATATAGTTTTTTGGTGCAATATTGATATCCAGTACACATTTACTATTATTTGCATAGTGTGTTATTCAAGAATGCAGCTTCACACAAATCAAGATGTAGATCTACATCCCTAATGAGGAAACACATCTGGTATTGAAGCAATGGCCAGGCTCTTATTGGAACCTGAAATGGCCACACATGGTCATCCAGTAGGGCCAAATGTCCCCTGTTTGCTTGTTCCACTAAAGGCACGGCTGATAAGGTATCTGGGGTCTTCACTAGAGCACAGTGCTCAGCAGCGTCGTCCCCCATACCTCACGCCTCACTCACAACTCCACAGCCTGTCTGGGGCCAAGGGCTCTGGGGTTGGTGGGCCTGGGCTGACACATTTCTGCTAACAATCACATCACACGGACCAACATTCCGCTTTCCTGGTCCCTTGCTAACCGCACCCCCCCTCCCCCCCGCCCCCCCGGTTCATTTCCACAAGCATCCCACCAGTGGCTTCATCAAACCAACACACTCTCTCCCCAACACCTTCACACATATATGCCATGTAGACATGTACACATACATGTACAAGTCCATGGGTCATGTAGGCAGTGATTGCTCAAAAATGATAACCATTAAAATAGCCACAATATGTTTTGACACATTCTGGATTAGGATATCTTTTGTATTTAGAGGTGTAGTTAGTCTTTGCAAGAATCATGATGTGTTGTAACAGTGCATTCATTCTGATATTGATCACAATTCAGTGGGTTAATTAAATGATGACAATTTAAAACATCATTGAAAGACAATCCACAGCTGTCCTGTTGTGTTGTAGTGCCCTCCACTGGACATAAGTTGTAATAGGTTCAGCAACTCTTAAGTTGCATGGGCAACATATGAGGAACATATGAGCAACATATAAACAACAGCTCTCTGATAAGCAAATTATACGTATAAATATAGCTGCAAGCAGTGACTAAAGGGACAGGTGCTTTCTGATCCCACACTTAGCAACAAAGAAAGAAATACCAAAAGCCACTGCAACTGTCAGCACTTATTCCCAAGGAGATATACTAAATTTGCTGAAATATTGCATCACATCCTTTTTTCAGTAGCCATTCCAAGTTGCAAATTAGCACAAAACTTGATTGTTAACATCAATTTGTGCTAAATATATGCCCTCACATCCCGTTTGGTGACTTCACCATTAAATTAATTTGCACATTATGGACAAACCATTTGACATCTCAAAGAATTGAGAAACAAGCTTTGTTTGGATTAGTGTCATGATGCTGTGACCCAAATTTCATAATGGGTGGACAAAATCCAAAAGAGAAGAGTGAAATTTTTTTTTTTTGTTTAAACTAAAAATGACTGTCTTTCTGTGTATCAAATCAGGGTTTCGTTACATTGTGAGCACCTTCCAGGGAATCATCAGAAGGAATCATGCTGTGATGGTGAGTATTTCAAAAGTTATGAGCAGATTTACTAATCTGTGGATTGTAGTGCCCCCTAGATGTGAATTTAGATCAATCTTCTCGGACTCCCTTGGTCCTTGTTGGGGTATGTGTCATAATGATGTGATTCAAATAAGGTGATGATTGGACAACATTTGTAGATTTGTATTTGGAGAAGCAAAAAACTGTTTTTGAAAGCAGTCCAATATGTCAGATATTGATGTGATGGTATCTGTTCAATTTGACTTGAACCCAAATACTAGAGGAAATTTTGTGTTGTGGCTTTATTATTGTTGACTGATGTCCAGTTTTGCCCTGATGGTGGTGCTAGAGTTTTTGAGAGGTGTACATCAAAATTGCTGTGTAAGTGAGAAACTGCTGAGACTGTCTTCCATCATTGTGACAAAGTTCATAAAAAGCATATGAAGCATTGTATGGGCAGCCATAGACTAATGACCATAGAAGAAGAATAATTATAAGGAGAAAAATAATTAATTTATTTTTCATACCTACTCAGATTTTACTATTTAGTGTCACTGTGAACAGAAATGAAGAAAGCCATAGTAATCAATTATAAGCTGGAGGTTTTGGTCAGGGGTGGTCCAAGAGCAATGAGGATCTGTGTGTTGTCTGCCTCACCTACTCTGTAGGTTCAGACCGCTCTGAACTGTATTGCCTTACTCTAGATGTGTGTCACTCAATATTTATGGCCTCTCTTTGGTCCAATACCATCAGTTCTGTGGTGGTCTCTGAGGCAAAATCATTGTAAGTAATTGATTACATCACATATAAAATGTGACTTTTATGTTACATATATTTTTGCTTATTCACTTTCTTTTTTTTCTTTCTACATTTGATCATAAAAAATATCTTATTTACTTAAATATCTTATATGTATGTACACTTTGTTTTGTGCTGGATTTTTGAAAATGTAATAAAACTTTTGGATTTGTGATTTTAAGGTTACAAACTTAAAAAAAACAAACAAAAAAACCAAGATGTGTGTGTTGCTTTAATCCTGATTGTGGGTGCTATTTCCCAAAACATAAACAAACTAGTAGTGTAATTTAAACCACCCAGTCAGTTACTAAGGATGAATAAATGAACACTGTAAATGCATTGCAATGTAATAAAATATGACTTTCTTGGCCAGCTGGCTAAATCTCTGCATTGCCAGTGTGTGAGTTCTATAAGCCACAGGCCAGTTCTATTGACATACATGTTCCCTGATCTGCCCATCTTCTTTTTGGTTCCTGAGTCATCCTGCAAACTTGTTGAGTCCATAGTCCCAGTGGGACGCTCTGCCTGTGTGCCCTCTAGAGGATTGCTGCATGTCTTGTTGGCCCTGTGGATTCTCTGCTTGCTAACATTGACATGCCTTCAGAAAGCTCTATGATCTTTGCTTCCTGTTCAGATCCTCTGTCTGCATATATATAATCGCACCTCCAGGTGGCCCTGGTGGTTCTGCCAGTATAGGCCAGTCATATCCATGAGCCTCAGCCTCTCTGTGGACTCCTGCCATATTGTTGTTGATGGATCTGTGGATGTGACCTTTATTCGCAGTTTAACCTCTGCGCCTGTTCAAAATCATAGCACATATTTAACTCTTGTGTCTGTCTTAGCCTCTCTACTCTATGCAGTCCACCATTTATGTCTTGTCTGTTCTTTTAACTCATCCTCTGCTTCTTTCCCCGTGTCTATCCCTGGTCCCAGACTGGATCTTAAAGCAAGTTCCACCTCTCAGTAGTCTCTTCTGGGTCAAAAAGCAACTGGGGGTGATGTGCTGTCAGCCCAGATTCTGTCCTTGCTCACAACCAATGTTCTGTGTTCATGTCCTATTTTGTGGCTCTATTTTAAACTTTTTCAGTTAACATGATGGTGGATTAGTTATAATTGTTGCTTGCTACTTGTCTATCCGATCTGTTGAAACCCTTTTTGCTTTCCATTGTGTTTGTGAAGTATTGTATGTTTAAAAGCTATTTTAAAAAGCAGTGCATATCTAGTTTTGTCTTTGTTGTAGCTCATAGTCTTTAGTTTTCCCCTGGCATTGACCCAAGTTGGTCTGTGTGGAGGTTTGATAATGGAAGACCCCATTCTTTTAGTATGACTATTGGCTTTAAACGTGCACTTATTAACATGTCAACTTGACATGTGAGTATTTCAGAGCAGTGTTAACAGCCTCCCACCTGTCTTCCCAGAGTTCATAAATCAGAGGTGAGGATAACTACTTTGACTTTTTAAAATAGATATCTGATTTTAGCGTTTAAGCTGTATGATAAAAGTTTTGATCATGTGTGCAAAGAAGACAAGATTTTGGAAGGAAAGCAGCAAGGAGAGAAAAGCCTAAATGACAAGGGAAACAAGAGAATTCAGATTTATTTGTTTCATGTTTTACAATAGCAAACCAAACATGAATAGCATGAACAGTAAAAACAAGACAATATACACATATGTAATGTAATAATGATTTTACTTTTCATTGTCATTTTTGCATGAACTTTATGGAAGTAATATTAGGCCTACAGTTTTCCATAAACTTCATGCAAACCAAAGCACTATATTGCCATACCTATACATAATACGTATACGCACCTACTTCATTTAACTATCAAACGTAGACATATTTAGGTCACATTTTCAGGTAAGTGTTTTTCCATGAATTGCATAATTTGTACGTGGACACCTGACCATTACACTCATATGTGCTTGTTGAACGTCCCATTCCAGAGTTGGTCCCCCATTTGCTGCTATAACATCTTCCACTCTTCTGAGAAGGCTTTCCACTAGATTTTGAAATATGGCTGTGGCGATTTGTGCTCATTCAGCCACAAGAGCATTAGTTATGTCTGGTGAAAATGCCTGGCACACAGTGCCATTCCAATTAATCCCAAAGATGTTCAGTGGGGTTGACGTCAGGGCTCTGTGTAGGCCATTCAAGTTCTTTCACACCAACTTTGGCAAACCATGCCTTTAGGGGCCATGCTTTGTTCACAGGGGCACTGTTATGCTGAAATAGGTTTGGTCTTGAAGTACTTACTCCCAGTAAAGGAAAACCTTATGCTACAGTATACAAAGACATTCTAGACAACATGCTTCCAACTTTGTGGCAACAGTTTGAGGAAGAACCACATTTAGATGTGATGGTCAGGTGTCTGCATACTTTTGGTCATACAGTGTATAATTAAGCAACTTCTGTTCTCCTGGAGTCAAATTTCGTTCATGAACCTGTATTTCAACAAGTCAGCGTTTGAGTCCAAGAATCTTTATATTAACGAAGGACTCATTCAGACATACAGATTCTCTAGTGTCATCTACTGGTGTAATGAAAAACAATAAACAGTAAAGTAAGGCAGGATGGTTTTGCTAGGCTATAGTCTATTATACATTTAGTTCCCATCCACTAATTTGATTGGAGTGGCATTCCAAAGTGCTTATGTTCAGTGCTTAACCACACTGGGACATTTCACATTTCAAAATTTCAATTCTAACAACAGTCCCACTGAAACTGTTACTACAGTAGAGTTAGTTAAATTAGTGGACATGGCAAATGATACATTGCTCATGAATATAACATCTGACTTGAAATATGAAAGGTCGTCAGAAAAAGACGAAAAGAAATAAGGGAGGCCAATTTCACTGATTGCACCTTTAATGGGAATGTACAAATCATTGGGTGCTAGCTAGCCAGCTAGCCAACAGGCCGTCAGTGAATGCGGCTTCTTTGAGATCTACTTCCATTCATGGAGCAAAAATAAACAATTTTTTTGGCCATATTGTCTGAAATGTTTTTCGATATTAATTTCTTATTTATGAAACTATTGTATAAAAGCAATATCGCACTCACAAATCATGCTAACATTTAGTTTAACTACACTCTTGCTTGTGTGATATTGCTAAAATATAGCTTAGGCAAAGCCGATTGAGGTTTTTTGGTTTTGTAGTACATGTATGTATGTTTGTATGTAGTTACAAAAATAATACCTGTTTGGCCAAATTCCTATTATGAGACCATGAGAGAATGTTATAGTGATGTTCCCAGAAGTTTGCAGGAAAGGGGAACCAAATGCTAATGTTAGGGAAAAGTTCTGTGTTTGCTGGGTACTGCATGACGTCCAAAAGCAAATCAATATTAGCAAACCCCGTCCTGTTTAAAATAGTCAAATGTCTCCATCAGGTGGTATTTCAGAGTATTACAATATTTTCAGATGGCCCACGTCCCAGTTCACTTTTGCCAAGTGGCGTGTCACAGACAAGTTCAAGTTGAGTTTCAAATCTTTTGTCATGTACTTTAGTCATACATATTGTTATCTTTAGGTATTTTATTACACACAAGTTAAACCTATTTATTTCTAGCACTGTACTGCACATTGGATAGGGTAGAACCTTACTATTGTTTAATTCCAGAAACACACTACACTGTATGTAACAGGGCAGGATATAAGCCCTTAGAGGTTAAAAGAGACACATGGAATTTAAAAAACAAACTAGAGCATAACCTGCTAAGCTATAGTATATTCAAACAGAACATTGAAACCACCACCATATTGAGACCCAGTCTAAAGATGTTTTCTGTATTGACTTGTACTTTTCTCAAATTTCTTGTCATTTTTACTTGGACTTGGTCTCACTAAATATGGTTTTGGTCTTGGCCAAGAGTATGGAAAAATAATATTCATGTTGCTTTTTCTTTCCACATGCACAGCATGTCAAGAAGTAATGCCTTCTTTTAGAAAATATAGCCTAATCAATTCACAAATGAAGGCAGCTAGTTGAAGTAAAGGCTTGGCCATGAAAAGGATTTGATGTTTTTCCCCATCTCAATTTTGCCGTCATTTGGACTCGATCTTAACATGTCCTCGACCCTCTTAAGACTTAGACTTGAGTTTATCTCAGCTAGTCCTGGCCTTGGACATGACAATGGTGGTCTTGACTACAGCCCTAAAGTGGCATTTAATCAAATTATACACATGACCTACAACAGAAGTTGTTCATCAAATGTGCTAAAAAGGGAAGGAAGAATCCCATAGACAAAATGAATCCAAATAAAAAGATGTGTATCGGACCAATAGGAATTTGTACTACAATAAGCGGTATAACTTAAGATGTGTCCACGGGCCAAAATAATACATAAAACCCCAGGCTTACTTTTCCAGAACCAACTGGAAAGTAAAAACAAACAAAAGAAAAAAAGTACATACCTATCTAACCCAAAAACATAAAAAAATAAAAATAAAAAAAAAACCCAAACAAAAACAAAACTCCGAACCCCGAACATAAACTGGCAGGCACAAGCTACTCCCAGTGGTACTAAAGGAAACTAGTATAACAATGTCCAAAAGAGCAAAGCCACCAGGTCCACAGCCAACAGTTCTTTCAAGTGTACGCTAATCACACAAAAAACAAAACAGAGGCAGGAAGTGAGCAGAAAAATGCTATTCTATCCAGTTTGGTAGACTCATAAATAAGGTTTCCAAGATGATGTAGCACACTTGAATGAAGCCCAGAGAACCTTAGAAAACAAGGACTGGATTACATTGGACCGACAGCAAAATGGACTGGACTTCCTGGGGCCTGGAACAGACTACTGAAACACAAAACATACATGATACATTTAATAAAAAACAGTTTAAAGACACTATTTCCAATATAAAAATAATTATAGCAAAGTTCTTGAACTTTCTGCAGATCTCTGTATCTGTTTTAAAAAAAACAACACAACCCTAAATGGACATAGTTCATAATATTGGTCACCAACCCTCTTCCTTGAGATGTACCTTCCTTCAGGTTTCCTTTCCAATCAAAAAATAACACCTGATTTAGTTGATCAAGAATTCTTAGGGCAATTATTAGATAATCAGGTGGGCATGATTATGGTTTGAGCTAAAGTCTTCAGGAAGGTAGATCTCTGGGAACAGGGTTGGTAACCACTGATCCATAACATAACTGTTCAGAAACTAGGTTCTTTATTGTAGCCATAAAGCCTTTCTTTCAACTTTACATATAAAAAGTCATTAGATTTTATTTAACATTATTTATTTTTTGATATTGAGGTTTGGACTAAGCTCATTCAATTCAAGTGACCAGCCAAATACCCTACTAACTATAACTATGATAATGGTGTACTGTAATTTTCACCACCGTAACAAAATAAATAGTGGACCAACTGGCTATGCTTCATGGACCCCTGGAGGTTGAAAACCATGGTCCTAAGGAGCAGACCCAGTTATGGGCCATGTTTAAAGTTATAATTCATGTACTAATTTCCCTGGGAATCGAAATTAAACCACATAAATATTTCAAGGTAATGGCTTGCCTCCATGCTCAGTCATTAAATCAGTCATTAAATACTTCAGTTTTCTCACACTTTTGTATTAGCAGTTTTAAACATAGTATAACCAGGAAGTAATTTACATTGATGGCTCCTTTACACACAGTGTATATTACTAAACTAAGCCATATAATGCAGGATGCAGAAAAGCAAGCTCATGTTTTTGTTATAGCTACCATTTTGTCTTTTCTTTATATGACTGTATAGTATAATGAACATAATCCTAATATCCAGTCTCACCCAGAAGAGGGTGGGCTCCCTTTTGAGTCTGGTTCCTTTCAAGGTTTCTTCCTCATGTCATATCATGGCGTGTTCTTTTCTATACTGTTGCCTCTGGCTAGCTCACTGGGGATCTGAATCTATATCTGGATTTCTGTAAAGCTGATGTTGACAATATCTATTGTTAAAAGTACTATACAAATTGAATCATGATGAATCTGGGAATATAGCTAACATGGTGCAGAGGTCAAATGTAGCTAAGTAATTTAAAAAAAAAAGGTGTCTTTAGTTTGGTAGTGCATGGGGAAAAAAGATCCAATTAAAACACTATAATGCTATAGTGCTGTTCTAACATGTGGAAGGATAAAGATAAGTAGTTTATCATCAGAATTTGTGCCTTTAACCCATTCCATTCATCCTATGTCTCCATGGGTTGTATGAGTTGGGACATTTCATTGAGTTATTTCATACTACCAATTAGATGGGTTTTGGACATTTACAGGTTGGTTCTATCTTGACAGGCTAATTCTATCAGGTCAGCTTCAACAGCCCAGTTGATTACACTGGGCAACTAACTAAACCCTGTTGACTAGCCTGCTCAGGCTGCGAGGCAATCTGACCAACAAACTAAACCAGGCGGAGAGACCAGCTAAGACCCTCAAACCGATCTAAGCAGTTTTCAAAGCAGGGTATAACACAACAGAACAGTTGGGTTACCTTTAGAACTCTGATTTTGGTATAATTCTTCTACTGGAACATGATAACACGGTAGGTTTTGCTGCTGCAACGGATAGAACGCAAAGCTCATGATAATTCTCAAAAGACAGGAGAGAAGGAAAACACCAGCTGAGAGACCAGCAACCCTTTATCATTTGTATTTTCAATATTAACGTGTGGCAAATGTTGGACCCATAATATATAAACATGGATAGCTATTGTTATGTGAAATAAAAACAAGCGTATGGTAGGGTAAACTTGGCTAACAACATCAGCTAGCTACAAGGCTGAAGTTAGTTTCGCCTTTCCAGCTTAAATGATTGCAGCTGGAATATCCCACCAGTAGAGGCCACTATTAATCTTTTTTCTTTTCTTTTCTTTTCTTTTCTTTTTTTTTTCTTCCTTTAAATTCGTGTGGAATGTTTTACATTACATTGAACAAGCCAGTTTTTACAACTTGCACAACTGTTTGACCTTGTTTGTTGTTGTTAGTACAAATTGGGAAAAATGTTTTATTCAACCATCATATAATCATCATATAATGTTGTATAAAATGCCTTATTTTCCTATATGAATCAATGTTAAAACTAGTATTTGAGGTGTCAAAACATTTTTGGGCAACTAAAATTTTATTACATTTTGACAGAACAGACAGGAGACAATTATGAGTTTTATGAAGTCAGATTCTTTCAGATTGTGGTGAGATTTTGATGGCCCAATATGTTTTAAAAAAAATAAATAAATAAAAATTATATATATATATATATATATATATATATATATATATATATATATATATATATATATATATATATATAATTTATTATATTAAATACATAGTGTATCAAATAATTACATAAATAAATGTCTGCACATTGACAGAAGAGGAAAATCAAAAACTAAAGAACATTCTAATGTTTCAATTTTACAAACCTCAAGTGTTTAATCCCTTGCTTGGAAACTGGCACCTGTACTTACCAATGGCCCTTTATTCAATGTATTTTTACTAATGGCTCTTTATGATTCAGTAAGTCCCAGCAAATCATCTTAAAGCAGATTATTCAGTAACTGCAGTGAAAGTAATGTAATAGGAAAGTAATTTATTTACGAGAGTAAGGTATGTGAGACTGGACATGGAATTTTAATGGGTTAAGTGTGAATAAGACTTTGGATCTAGTTGGAAACAGGTTAGGCCATATTAAGAAGCTTTTTATTTATTTATTTATTTTACTGTGGAGTGGTCTTCTGGGTGGACCAAGATGTTTATCACCTTAAACAATAGTCTGACCATTAAATTATATGAGAAAAAAAACATATATAATATAATATAATATAATATAATATAATATATATTTTTATACAATATATTATGATTCTTTTGAGGGTTACATAGGCATTGGTCCAGACTAGAAGCAAGTTAAACCATTTTCAGAAGTCTATTCTTTAAGAGTATGGTGAATCTTTAAAAGTACTGCTGGGGCGGTGACCATTTCTCGGGGGTCATTTCTCCTAAAGGGGATCTCCTATGAGTGATAAAGGGTTAACCGTGCTTTGGTGCTCACTACTGCTTAATAAACGTATGTTGAGTCAGTATCGCCAACGTTTCAATATTTTAAGTGACATATGCATATATTCTGTATTCTGAATCAATTACTGGGACATTCTTCAAATTACATCCTTCAAATAAAGTAAGGCTTGCTGGCAAAATGTTTAGCGAAACAGACAAACAGCCTGTCGCGGAACATGAACATGTCTTCAATTTTTAATACATATTTTAGAATTAGTGTTATCTGACTTTGTGAACGAATTGTTTGCTGTTATTAGCTGCCCGAGGAGTAAAACTACGCTGACGTTCATTAAAAGGTGTGTCGTGCGCTGTTATTGTATTATAATCAGACCCTGGCTCCATAGCTATATATATATATATATATATATATATATATATATATATATATATATATATATATATATATATAAAAGAGTCTCTCTCTTTCTCTCTCTCTCTCTCTCTCTATATATATACACATATATAATATATTATATATGTATATATATATATATATATATATATAAAGACTCTCTCTCTCTCTCTCTCTCTCTCTCTCTCTCTCTCTCTCTCTCTATATATATATATATATATATATATATATATATAGAAAGAGAGAGAGAGAGAGAGAGTCTTTTTTTTTTTTTTAAATATGTAGAGAAACGACAGATGTACCTCTTCTCTCAGTCAAAAAATTTGCCCCTGCACAAACGTATTTCAGCGTCCGAGAAACATGATGAATAGGGACAGTAGACTTTGGACCAGCTGTATTTCCAACAGAGTTCACTTAAGAACAGTAGAACAGTCAGTAAACTGCATATTTGTGTTTATTCTGATTACCCATAAATATAAACGTACTAACATTTTGCTGTTACTGCGCACAATCGTGATTTTTAAGTTTTCACCCAACGCTTCAGACACTCGTCTGCTGTTAGACACAAATACTAACTGACTCAAAATGCCGAAATGCATTGACTAGTGTAGCGACCGACAAAAATGTAGAATTGTTTTTGATCATGCTAATTTTTCCCCAAGAGTTTACTAACGGAAACAGAACACTGTCGTGTGAACACAAAATGGTGTTAGTACTGATCAAATAGACTGCCTGCTGGAGCATTGGTTATTTTGCTAGAGGCAATTGGGTAGTACTGTAACGTTCTCCAGATTACCTTAATGACTGATCTTTTACTAGACATTTCCAGATAAAACTTATATCGTCAAGAGGCTAAAACAAACCACTGGAAACTAACACCAGAAAATGAAATGAGTAACTTATAACCTATATAGTAGTGTATTTAGTAGTCCTATAAAATCTGCATGTGTATACACACATAAATTCTAGCGGTGCATTGGTGTTTTCTGTAACATCGAGATTATTGAGAAATACATTTTTTGTTATTTAGAAACAAAAGAAAAGTTCAGCCAGCTATTCCACAGCCAGCCACTAGATGGCGCGCAAACCAAATGAAAAAGCTCTACCTCGTTTGCACACATGAATCTGTAGCCTACGTTAAAGTAGTACACTCGTAGTCACTTGACTCTTTGTCAGATGATTGTATTCCAGTGTCAGTTCGGATTCTCTAATATTGCCGTAAGGTTATTCAATTTCAGATGACGGATAGAATCCTATCCACATGAATGTCGATTGCATTAACCCCCGCATTTTTATTTTACTGTCCCACTGTTAAACATGTAGGCGTTACATCAACTCTGTGGATTTTCACCATATAAGTCTATATTCGTTTAGAAATTGGATTAAAGGTGAACAGCTTGGTGTGTAAATGATCACCGGATACTTACTTCCAATCGATTTCACATACCATTTTTTTTTCTTTCTTTATTCCTTTTTTTTTTTTTTTTTCTTTTTTAAGAATCTTTGACCCCAGCACCGGTTACAAAGATATGACCGATGACTTAATGTAGTTAACAGTCCCATAAAATAATTGGACGTTATAAATGTTGGGTGGTGATATTACCATTCAAACACTATTACAAATCGAATTATCTTACTTGGCCTTACTGGCAGTTTAATAATGATGTCGTGACATTGCCTATAATAAAATCAGTCAGAGTCAGAACCAGTAGAATAATAAATAAAAAAAAACAACGTATTTTTCTTTTTACTTTTCATGTCTCGCTGGGTTGTGTATATGTTCAAGAAAAACTCATGCAAATTACACACAGTGAAATAGTTTTTCCACTGAACCCTGACAAACGATTAATCGACTATTAATCTATAAATTGTAACCTCTCACAGAGGTCGAGGCGCATTTATTTTCATGAATACAACAGAGCAACAAATGTAACTTCAGTATAACAAACCAACTGAAATTTGATTCCATGGTATGTCAAACAGCTCTACTGTATAAGCTGCTGTTTTGTACAATGGAAAACGCAAGTGTCTAATGAACCAAGGCCATCCCTTAGAACAGTGGTCACCAACCCTGTTCCTGGAGATCCACCTTCCTGAAGACTTCAGGTAGCTCCAACCATAATTGTGCCCACCCGACCATCTAATCATTGCCTTAAGAACTTCTTGATCGACTAAAACAGGTGTTAGATTTTGGTTGGAGATGAAACCTGCAGGAAGGTAAATCTCAAAGAAGAGGTTTGGTGACTACTGCTTTAGAAGATTTAAATATCAATCCTAACAGGATGAGGTGGATTCATGATCCACTTTATGGGATCTTCAAGTGTTGTTTTAGCATCACCTCCAAGCAAAGGCTTCTAGGCTATCAGTTAACCAACGATTCTTATATTTATATATCACGCGAATCAGAGTAATGGTTTTGCTCTTTGACGTGTACTTTGCCCTGTAGCCACTGGGTGGCGATAAGCAGCTGACCTCAGCAGTAAAACATCCTTCCAACGTTATCCGGCAGACGCACTGTCGCCTGTCGAGTAATAAAATCGGTTAAGATATCGAAGGCGCCAGGTGAGCAATAGAAGGAGCAATTGAGATAGTTCGCCTCATGTTTACCTCTATTTTCCAGCGCCACCGACGTTACTTATTAACCATACTACATACAAATAAAGATATGTGCTTCGATAAACCCGTGACTCCGGGCGCAAGCGAATGGGCAAACACGTTATTTTACATTCTTCTAGGTTGGAAATAAACATTGAGGTTGCTGGTGCCACGGTGGCCTGCATAAAGCCAGTGGCTCCTACAGCTTAACGTCAAGGAAGGAATTCCGCCAAGGACAGGTTGAGCCGTGCTGATGCTTTCACTTTTACCACTCCCAGGACTTTTTTTTATTTATTTATTTTTTTTAATACAGTTTACACTATTTGCATAATATGAAGTATGTTTTCGTGCTACACCGTTTTAATTACCCTGCACAACATGATATAATACACTCTCAGAAATAAAGGTACTTTACTTTTACTTATCACCATCAACTCATAGCTTGTATATTTAACCTGTAAACTTTTTTTTAATTGTTTAAGGTACACAGGACCTTAAAGACGACTAAAACTATTAAAAGTACACCACATGAACTTTCCAAGGATAAAGATACATAGCAAGTGAACAGACCATGCACCCTTGATGTTACCAAGCCAGAGACAAGGAAAAGCACAGCTTCCTACCTTTATTTAATTGCATTTGTTAAAACCCATTGATGTATTGATAGTTTGTAGACTACACAAGCAAAAACCGATACATTTTAAAGCTTAAATGGATTTATATTAGCCTCCTGTACTGCGCTCATAACTTGATATTAGTTTATATATATATATATATATATATATATATATATATATATATATATATATATATATATATATATATATAACCATATATATATCGCTTCTCAAATGTTTTGTCTCCTTCTTTCGAGCTTTCTTCAACCAAATTAAAATCTAGATTGTTCTGAGTTCTTTATTGACACTGTCAAGAAAACACTGCTGATGTTCAACTGTTCAAAATAAAACACACACACACACACACACACACACACACACACACACACACACACTACACTTCTGGCAACAAACTTAATTTTGAAACTTTTCATGTTCCTGTTGTGTTAGAAAGAAAAGAAAGAAATGTATAATCGTTATGAAGACACTGGCGCAATGCGCTGTCGCCTTTAATGCAATTGAACAGAAACACTTGAACACAGAGAACAGTATGGAACAATGGCACATGGGTCTGCTACGAACCTAGCAGTGCAGATATTTTGAGGGGCTCATTACAATCCATAGTCAGAGGGACGTCAATGTGAATGTCATAAGCAAAGAAAATATTTCACAAACGATTTTTTACACAGTATATCAACAATAAATTAATAACAGATCCCCTATGAAGAAACCAACTCCATCATATTTACACGCAATATTCATATGAAATAATTACATAAATACTTTGTAGCTACAGTATATGTCACTATTTACATAGTCATTAGAACCGCATCCGTCGGTAAGGGTCCCCATTTCCCGAATTCATATTAACGCTGGATTGTTTTTGTGTACCGCGGGGTAAGCTACAATATCAGATGGTTTGATTCATTTAGGGTATAACCCATTTATTTATATACATGTGGCTGTTGAGTTTTATTGGGTAATTGCAAATTCAGAACTTTTGGTTACAGCCCCCCCCAATCTGTTTGCTGAATTATTTAGGGTATATCAGTCTACACATGAGATGAAAGTAAACCCGTTACGTAATATTGCACGCACTGCTTCGTCATTTTTCATGTTGGATGTTGGTGTGTGTATTTGGTAACCAAAAAAAAACAAAACAAAACAAAACAAAAATACATGCAGAGCGCCTGCTTTCATCTGGCAGTAACGACAGGCTTCAAATAATAGACTATATAATAACTAATTTAAAAAAAAAAAAACACAGCAGTCTTTTTTTATTAGATAAAGAGATATCCAATAAACTAAGAATCTATTAAGAGTGCATATTAAAATGAATCTATTGACAACCCCCAGCAACTTGACATAAAACGTCGAGAGGACAGCAGCAGCTTATTCGACTTGTGACATATTCCTTGCCAAGCTGTTCATTTCCAATACTTCTACGGTAATCTATTCAAAACATCAGGAGAAAAAAAAGAGATTGTTTTAATTTAACAAGACGAGAACTCAACTAAGTTATTTTTTTTTTTATTTTCTTTTACCAAAGTGCATTTTTAAATCGAACTTTTTTCATTGTTATTTTTATCTATAGGTCCGCAGCCTATGTAAACCCGCTTTCGCTAGAAGGGCGTCGTTGTCGTACATGATCCGTATCGTCAATGTCCTTTAATGATTCCCGATGCAGATCATGTATTATTATTATTATTATTATTACTACTAATAATAATTATAATTATTATTATTATGGAGAGACGCTTCGCGCTCTGTCCTGCTTTGAATCAAGTCCGCTCACGAGGCGCTGGATGCTCTGCAAGTCGTTGTTTGAATCTTTATCTGGGCCCGTTTTTGGCGAAAGAGACACGGAGCCGGATGATATGGTCGAGGAACGGCTGGTCACCTCAGACGTGGAGTCCAAAGTTGCAGATACGGGACTGGAAGCCATGACGTCCCCCTTCAGGTCGATGGGAGGAATGGCGGTTGTGAGCAAAGTGCTGTCCGGGACACTCGGTAATGAATAAGGGCTGTACCGGAGCCGCGGGCGTACGGCGTTAAGGAACGGGTGGCGATGGACCGAGGAGGTGGCTGCGGAAGAAGCTGCAGCTGCTGCTGCCATGTAAGTATAGGGATATGGGAAAAGGCCTCCAAAGGGAGACATCGCCAATCCCTGCATAGAGAATGAAGAAAGAAAGAAACTTCTATAAAAAATTAAAAAAAAAAAAAAAAACAATCAAGAAAAGTCCACTTCATTTCTACACGAGGAAGCAGCCCAAAAAGAATACACTGATATATTTTTACTGAAGTAGGTTACTGAACTGATTTAACTTTGAAGTCCCGTCCCCCCCCCCCCGTCCCCCCCCAAACAAAAAAAACACACACAAAAAGAACAAAAACAGGATTAAAAAAAGTTGACATCCCTTTGGCATACGACAAAATACTCAAATTTATTGAGAAAAAAATATCACGGTCCAAATCGACCTTCAAAATTATCCCACAATTATGATTTTTCCCCCAAGCAAAAACAAACACTCACTCTTCCAAAAACGTTAATCTAACACAACACATTTCCCTCAAAGTTTTGAAAAATGTTTTCACATGGGCTTGAAAATATGTAATGACCAAGAATTTAAAAACAAAAAAAGTATTATAAAAAAATTAACCCAGTCATAAATTACCTAAACATACAGGTTTAATGCAACAGTCCAAGTGCTATCTGTTTTTATAGACCATAGTAGCGTACGCATTTACTCATGATTTATGATCTAGGTGGAAAACACTGTTGAACAAGTACCGCCACACCTTGACCTATCAAAGTTAACGACAAAAATCACACAAGCTAG
>NC_071282.1:14856660-14861660 GCF_023375685.1 Ictalurus furcatus
CGCTCCTGGTAGCGAAAGCGAGCCATTTGGTGGCAGTGCCAGAGCCGGGAAGAAGGGCGGTTGGTGGCCCAGCATGGCGCTCATGGCAAACTCTGGTCCCCGGTTAGGTAAAAACGGGTGGTATGCCATACTCGAGCCTTGGATAACTGGATCTCTCATCAGGAAGTTCATCCAAAAGTCCAGATATTGCATATAGCAATATCTGATAGTCTAGAAGTTCTGCCTTGTTTTGTGTTTTCTAACAGTGCTGGAGAGTCCGATTCTTTCTCCAGTTTTTTAGAAATCCGCTGAAATCCAGTTTTGTAAATAAAACCTAAGCATCCACCGCCTAGGTTCGATTAGCCTGGTGTTCTTCGTTAGATGGATTCCAGCAAAGTGACTGCAACAGAAAACAACAGAAGGCTATCCATTAAGTCCTTCGCCGGCGTTGCTGTATAGTTTATCTTCAATGGCTGTTGTACGTGTGTACAGCTCGCTTAGCCAAAACGAGGGGAAAACACACACACACACTCTCTTTCTCTTTCTCTCTCTCTCTCTCTCTCTCTCTCTCTCTCTCTCTCTCTCACACACACACACACACACACATACACAAATACAAAACCAAAAGAGAACGAGTCACAGTGATTTTATTAAATATACGTTCACGTTGCTGGTGTTCAAAATCTACATTCTGCTGGAAACGCGTCCGCTGCGTTTGCGTTTAGATCACTCCTTCCACCTTCCAAACAGACGCACTGGAGGCTCAAATTAATTTCCCCGAGTCCATTAGTTTATTACATAGCCTATGTCTTCACGCGGACACGCGTTTCTTACAAAATAATAAAAAAAATAAAACACACACACACGCACACATACACACACACAAACGTTGGAGAAAGTCCGTTTGGCCCGCGCGGAGGTAGCGAGTTCCCAGCACCGAGATCTGCTTCTGAATTCCATGAGCTCCAGCGCCGTGTGGATGTGACGCGCGTTGCCAGACGCCAGACTCCGTTGATTGGCTCTTTGACGCTTTCAGGACCAATTGTGTGCCTCCGTAGGCGTGGTTTTAACAGGTCGGGTGGAGGGGAAAGACTTCGGACTTATAAAGAGGTGTTTGGAAAAACGCGATTGCCGCCGCGAGACAGCGCTGCCTCGCTCGCTGTTTGCGCGAATAACGTCAACAGACACAGGGCGCGCGAGAGCAAGCGATCCGTAGGAGTCAGCGAAGAAGAGCAAAGCAAAGCCGTAAGAAATCACTGCCTCGTGCGTGTACCGTCACGGCCCAGCCCCTCTCCCCCTCCAAATTCAAAATCCGTACCTTTACATTTGCTTAAAATAAATCTGGAAAAAAACAAAACAAAAACAAAACAAAACAAAAACCCAGTGGACGCACGTAAATCAAAAGCTTTTTTAGATTGACTCTTTAACCGCATTTACACTGTAACAACATTCGAATCGAAAACTGAAAACAAATAGTCCTATGCATTTTCCCTGAACAGAATTATTAATGGATTATAAGGGTTATTATATATGGTTTAATTTTTGATTATATATTAAACTTGTTGCAGAAGGTATTGGCATTTTTCTCAATGGCTTTAATTTTCACCTGAGTTTTGATTTAGAATCTTTCACCTGAAAACGTGAATATGGTGTACCTTTAAACATAACTTAAAGATGCATAATTGGACATCTACTCTAAAATCTAATTAAAGGTACACCGCATGTACCTGCCTAAGTAAAAGATGCATAGCCAACCTACAGAAGATGTACCTTTGATGATACAACCCCAGCTCGAAGGAAAAGTACAGTTGGTTCCTTTATTTCTGAGAGTGTAACTGATTTTGAACAAGCTCTAACACCACATAATCAACACCACCAAATCCCTCTTTTCCTGCATTATCATTATGCATTGCCATTATTTAAGTGTTAGACTTATATATTATAAGGTTCTGATAAGATTCTTATTGTAATTCTTAAATGTTACTTCATGGATTAAAAATAGCCTATCCCCTGATGTATAATTTCTTGACTATTTTTCTACCGCACATTCTCGGAAATCTTTGTCTTCCTGTGGGGCCATGAAGGTACATCTTGAAGGTGCATGTGGTGTTGCTTTAAGGTAAATATATATATATTTTTAAAGATACACTAACCTATATTCCCCGTTTGCAAAATATAGCAAACTATATAGCTATATAGCTAACTCAGCAACACAGCTTAGTACCTTTATTTCTGCGTCTAAATTAAAAACAGCGCTTTCATACGGTGTCCAGAATGTCTTTGAATGGGGAACAGTTGGCGAGATCCAACCCGTAGCCGAAGTTAGTGTGCACATGACAGGCTTTCTGCACACATGGCATGATTCATTTGCATGTAAACAACTCCTAGTTTTGGTCAGTCATGGAAAAAAAAACCCATACAAAATCAGGCCTAACTAATAACACTGGGCAGTCTACTTATTTTTTCTACAAAGTATAATCCGTTAGAGACTCATAGCCACTCTAAATTGTTTAGCATGTCCTTTTTTAATCAGAAAACATTATTTCTTATTATAACAGATAAAATACATTTTCTGTATAGGTTCAATTATACTGGTATGACAGAAAAGCCTTTATTCCTCATATTGCTGATTTATTCCTTTTTAGTGGGTATATGTAAATATGACATTTTATTTATTTATTTTAATTCATTCATTCATTCATTCATTCATTAATCCATTTATTTATTTATTTTCTATTGTACCCAGGCTTCCATTTATTATAACAGCACAGGATTTAATTTAGAAAATGACCTAACTCAGTTCTTATATACATTTGGAATTAACTGCACTGGGACACTCGGTGCTGTTAATTATTAAGTCAAAATGTATAAGTATAAATGATATACTGCTTGACCACTGTGTGTGACTTCTTCTTTTCCTCAAAGTTCATTTCAATTTAGCCGGAGCTGCCGCTAAATAGGAAGCAATGTTGACACAGTGGCACCCTTTCAAGTCCACCAGGCTTAATTAAATAAGCAGCCCTCAGAGAACGGTAAATACACTCTGTGACCCAAGCATGACTGATGATGTTTGCATTGCTTCCTATATCTCTCCTTTACAATGTATGAGAGTGTTATATATATATATATATATATATATATATATATATATATATATATATATATATATATATTTTACGAAAAATGAGTTGACATTAGCCTACTAATTCATGCTATTTGAAAGATTTATTCACACTTTCATTAAGCCTTGAGTTGTCATTCTATTTCACAACCTACTAATGAACCTAAACGTCCTGGAAAGACTAGTTTTAGCACACAAACTCGCTCATTTAATTTAATTGAATATATTTTCACATGTCAGATTCATTTAACATATAATGTGGATGTTTGACTTCCAGTTCTTTTCTGCAAGCTGATAATCCGGTTCTCCATATTTCAGCAGAAATGTATTTTTTAAAACTGTCATGTTGTCATTTTGCATACTTATAAAAATAAAGAATTGCCAGAAGACCATGAAAGTTAGTGGCTTAGTCTAAGCTGAATGAATGTACATCACGGAAGACAAGAATAAGGTATAAACTATGATCTATGGTATCTGTAAAGTCATCCATATACATCCTGAGTCGTGTATACACCCCATAATTGACATATATGTACTTCATCCTCTTGTCTGTAAGACATTGTAATGACATATGCCTTGTGCACAGTTGACCCCAGTTCATTTAGCTTGCTTAAAGTATATCATTAATTGGCTTCTGATTAATGGTCACATAAACAGAGACATGGCAATGAAGCCTCAGTAGCTATACTGCCACACCATGATTCACTTTACCTGTCAATTATTCAGACCTGCGTGTCATTTTTCTTTAAATCCACCAGCGCTTTCATTAGGTTGTGCAATAACTTGCTAGAAGTATTGATGGAAACTATTTTAGTTAATTAGGGGATGTGTTCATTGACTTCTTTTCAAGGAGATTCATTGTGCTCTAAGAGATATACATGAGCAAATGGAGGTGGGGAAAGCCCACAAAAGCACACAAATGACTTAGTTAATCAAAAAGAGGAAATACTCCATAACTTCGAAACTCAATGTTGGAATTTGTTCTTCATATAGGAAAATACTTTTAGCACAGTTGAGATATAGTCATGTGATAATTCAGCGTGTACTTATCACTGATTCTCACAAATTATCACCAATCTAGATGATGAAACAACACAATGCTATCCAACACTGAACATTTGGATGTATAGAGCCCTCTGTGATGCTTTGCTTGCACTATGCAGTGCTTGTTGAAACTTGTTTGTAGCACTTCCAAATATTTATGCATCAAATGGACTTGTGTTGGCAATTTTGTAAGACCTGGTCCGATATGGGATATCTTTTGAAAAGGTTCAGATATCTACAACTAGAATACTGGTTGTCCCGATCATGCATAGTATTCCATAGATTTGAAATAGTTGCTAATCTGCAGTAGACTTTAAACTATCAGGAGAAGCTCTGCAAAACCTGCCAGAATAGTAGGGTGTTAATTGTTTCTGAGTCATCTTGAGTTACAGTGGTTTGGTATTTATGTGGAGACAGACACCTTTGAAATAGAAACTTGAAACAGGCCATGAAGGAGACCACTGCTCTGTGGTGTGTTTAAAGAGACATTTATCGCTTTAGATTTTAGACCATGGTAAAGTGTAATTTCTCAACAATAGGGTCTTAGCCAAAGATTTGTATTCTCTTGCAGCTTCAGGTAAACAGTGACCCCCCCCCCCCCCCCCCCCAAATACTAGTGATAATAAATAAACAATACTCGAAGCCAGAACCAAAAAACTAAGTTCTGGTTCCTTTGTTAGCATGGTAACCCCAATTCTAACAGCAAGAATACATCGTTTTGCATTTTGCGTGCTAATTGTATACTTCCATATGTTGTCTACCACAGGTTTCAGATGGCTGTGTTTATTGTGTGCCTATAAGTTTTGTCTGCATTCAGTTGACAGAGAAACAGGTCCTTATACCATTCTGGTAATGA
>NC_071282.1:14866660-14936660 GCF_023375685.1 Ictalurus furcatus
GAGAGGTTAGCCGCGGGGTCAGGCCTCAAATCCTCTAACACTTCTTCCACTGACCTGTGTATAATCCTACAGAAGCCCCCATCATTAACCAATAAAACAAAATTTGACACCAGTAATAATAATAATAATAATAATAATAATAATAATAATAATGAACATTTGTCCGCAATTTGTTCTCTTGTAACCTGTTGTTATTTAATTATTATTAGAACAGGTGTCAGGTATCCAACTTAATTTTCAACTGTTTATAGTATACTATAATGCAAATCTATTATCATGGCAACATTACGTTACTTTTTTTAATAGGTTTTGCTCTTGTTTTTGTTGTGTATTTGAACTCTCTGGACTCTGAACATTGAACACACAGTGGTGATTTAGAGTCACATTGTACTGAGAAACATTCAGTGTGCTCTGAGAACATTTCAAATGTAATAAAAACATGAGGCAATGATACCAATATTCAAGCATAAGCATACACCAACGTGAGTTTCTGTAGCCTACAAGTTGTAAAGTCTTGTGTTCTTATGAACTTGTATAAATTATGAGTGTAGTAATTACTGCTAATATTGTCCCTCACCTTCACCTGACCGTTTATGGAGATTTAAAAAAAAAAAAAAATCACATTATCTTTTTTTCGACGCAAACACTGGGCGCATGCGCATGTAGTTGGGTTAACAGTAGACTGTTTTTCTTAATGATCTTTCTTCATTGTTGGGGTTTGCTGCAAAACATAATTGAAGATGATTTTTTCTCAAAATTTTGCCTGACCGAATTGTCTTGTAATTCCTTCGGAGTCCTGGTAGCCTATTCAATGTGTAGTGTCACGTTCTGTCTTCTCGCCCAAGTGCAACAATGATCAGGTCAGTGGAGCTGCTTGTCTTTATATCTAGCCTATATTATTATTATTATTATTATTATTATTATTATTATTATTATTATTATTACAAAGTAGTGGTTTGCATATGACATGCTGACATGCAATTTTTTAAGGAAATATTTCAACTCGGAGAGACCACTGCAGAATTACAAGAGCAGATTTTGGAGTACAAAAAGATTTTTTAAATTCTCATATTCGTAAAAAGAGGCCTGCCGCTGATTGACAATGGCCAGGTCCACTGCTTCCACTAAAAACATTAGGAAGAAAGGACTGAGAAAAAAAAAACACCAAATGAGATTTGTTGTCGAATCCGGCGAGGGACATCAATGCTAAATTAATTTCTGCTCGTTGGATTTGGAAGACATTGTGTTCAGGCCTGTCCCGGGAGAAGATACAAGCTTATCAAGAAGGTCTGGAGAATACTGATGCTTTGATGAATCTTAGTGCTTTTCTGTGAGACTCTTTAGCCTATAACTGTTTTTTATTTATTTTTATTTTTTCATTACATCTGCAATTTTAAATTTTATTCTGCTGTTTTAATTTGATTCCACTTTATTGGCCACGTGGTTGATGAAAAGTGTATTTTATAAAATTCAAAGTAGGCCTATTTATCTGGATGTTTTTATTTTTATGTTGTATCATCTAAAAATGTTGAACATTTCTGAAGTCTAAGAAATGTGCATTTTTTCCTTCAAAAATAACGTTTTAACATAATATCCTTCTTCGTGAAAGTAATCAACACAATAATCATTTTATAGGCTATTTATCCATAACATTGAATTAACACCGTAGACAATTTAATGGCGCATTAATTAGCAATATGTTGGTATCGTTGCTTATGAGGTGTGCAAATTTAAATCTGTGTTGTGTTCACGAGTGACCTTTTTAGTAAAAAAAAAAAAAATAAAAAATATTTTAAAAAGGACAATGACAATCTGTAGAAACATATGTACGGTATTTTTTTTTGTTAAAACATCAAGTGATGGCTTCTAACTAATGTAACATTATAGCTCCATGTGTCCCCTTTAGTGTTTCCTGATTTTTAACATTTTTTTTTTATTATGTTCATATTTATTCTTAACCTAGATTGAACTGTATAATAGCCAACTAAGGTCTCGATACACGCATGCATATGTGAAAGAATATAATAAATTATCATACTGATGTAGAAAACTATTTAGGTGATTTGGATTAGGCCATTCTGCTATATCTTGCTTCACATTTCATGACAATAATTTGGCCTGTTAGGGTATTTATGTTATAGTGTGGGATGTAATAGTTTTTTTTTGTTTGTTTTTGTTTTTTTTTAAGGCAGGGATCTTCCCAGTAGTAAGTACAGGATCCATGTTTTACTGACATTCAAATAAGGTAAGATCTTCCAAACTAATCCTGTGAAAATCCATGCTTTCTCCATGCATCCCAAAACACTTGGTTTATCCCTCTCATGATCACAGTCATGGCACAGCAGCAAACAAGCCCTTTTGAATTTACTGCTTCTTTGTAGAGGACCGTGTCTGTGTCATGAGGTTACATAAACCACATGGTTGGTGTGCCCAGAAACATGAGCCAGACATCATTCTTTGGAGCCTGTCCCATTGGATGAGGGGAGGGGATGGGTGCAAGTTATGGACATATAACTTTGCCATTTGTTGGGCCCATCTGTGTGTCTGCTATATGACTTGCTGCATGAAATATTCAAGGTCCAGTGAAAAGTGATCTGATGGTCACTGTCAAGACTCCCCCCACCTTTTTTGGTTGTCTATACCAGATACTAACCATTACCAATGGCAAAAAAGACAAAAGAAAAAACAAACAAAACAAGCAGGTGACACCTTCTATCAGTGCCCCAGTTTCCATGCCCCAATTTCGTACACCTTTCCTAGATCATTAGTTTAAAAATGAATTTAGTTCAGGAATATCATATATCAAGCTCATATTTTCTGTTGAATGAGATATTGATATATGGTATTTGGATTAACATTGCTATTGGTATTTCTTCCTCTTTACAAAAAGAGTTAATATAGAATGATGTGTGTATAACTTGGTGCGGTAAACACATAGATAAGTCTTGAGTTGCATAATGAAACACAAATTTGAACACATTAAAATGCCCATTGCCAAAACAATCTTAACGAAGCCGAATGTCACATCACAGTATATACCAGTCTCGAAATCAAAGTTTCGTTTGGCTTAGTTCACCAGAATTTCTGTAGTTTAGACAATATTTCCTTTTGTCCTCATAACATGTGTTTTCCTGAAGTGTTTGTGGTCCTCCTGCTTACCCTCAGAGTATGCAAGGCACAGCACTCCCACTGCAGGAAAAACAATCTGAGGAAACTGGGAACAATCATAAGCAGGCTTCAGCATGCTGCTATAAAAAATGCACAGGTCCTTGCATCCAGTCCACTCTGCGGCCCGATGGTTTGACGGCGCTGCCGGTGCACCATCCAGAGCAGCAGGAAACACCCTACAAAACAGAGGTGAATACTGCTTTTGTTGTAGCTAAGACGTTTAATAAAACATCATCAGTGGGTGGGCAAGATTAGTCATAAAACATTGTGTACTGTACTAGGGTCATTGTACTTTCGGTAGGTGTTTCTATAGGGATGGGCATTTCCAAAGTGGAACACAAACCAAAAATGCAACAGCAAATCAGAAAACAAAACAGCAAAACTAAAAACACAACAGCAAATTCAGAAACACAACCACAACTCAGAACATAAAACACCAAACAGACAACAGTAAATTTAGAAACACAACAACATTCACTCAATACAGAATGGATAGGTCCTTATTCCTTACATCATATGCTCGTAGCTGATTTGACAGCATTTGATTATAATAAGGAACAATGATTGTCCCTTTTTGGTCTCTTATCTAGCTAGTCTAGTGAAAAAGATTTAATGCAAATGTAATTACAGTGAGAAGTAGTCCTTCTGTATAAGAAAGGAGGCATGGAGGCTGCTGTCGTATCTGGCAACAAGATGATAGCAGCAGATCCTTTCAGTCCTTTAAATTGCAAGGTGGGTCCTCCATGGATCGGACTTGTTTGCCCAGGACATCCCACAGATGCTTGAACAGATTTGAGATCTGGGGAATTTGGAAGCCAAGTCAACACCTTTGTCATGTTCTTTGTCATGTTCCTCAAACTATTCCTGAACAATTTTTGCAGTGTGGCAGGGCGCATTATCCTGCTGAAAGAGGCCACTGCCATCAGGAGTGTACTTGGTCTGCAACAATGTTTAGGTACATGATACGCATTAAAGTAACATCTACATGAATGCCAAGACTCAAGGTTTCCGAGCAGAACGTTGCCCAGAGCATCACACTTCCTCCACCGGCTTGCCTTCTTCCAATAGTGCATCCAGTACCATCTCTTCCCCAGGTAAGCGACACACATGCACGTGAAATTGGTGAGCATGAAAAATTGGTAGAAACTGGGAAAGAAGTTCTTCAGAACTAAAATTACACAAATTTAAATTATGGTTTTCACTGGCCTCCATTTCATTCTGTTGAACATCTGCAACTCCATATGTTGCGACTGCCAGTCAATCTTCATGTCTGGATTCAGGTACCACCTAGACTCCTACTGGATCATCACATGAGATGGAGCGGTGTTCTGTCCAGGGTTATTCCTGCCTCATACTCAATGTCCCAGGGATTGGAAGCCCTAACCAGGATAAAGCTGGCTGTCCATATGATGTAAAAGAAAACTTGATTCTTCCATTGGTCCATGGTCCAGTTCTTATGCTCACATGCAAACTGTAGGCTTTTTCAGCAGTGGACAGGGGTCAGCATGGGCACTGTGACCGGTCTGCAGCTACACAGCACTACATGTAGCAAGCTGCAATGCACTGTGTGTTCTGATACCTTTCTATCATAGCCACTATTCAATTTTTCAGGAATTTGTGTTACTGTAGCTCTTCTGTGGGATCTGAACAGATGGGCTAGCCTTCACTCCCCATGCACACAATGAGTCTTATGGTAAATTATCCTTAAGGAAAGTTAAGGGAGACAGAGAGAGTAATGTCATTCCTCCCACCCAGAGAGCACAGCCAGTTTGGCTCCCCTGGCCTTTGATGCTTGTGGCATTGTCAGGATTCAAACTTGCAATCTCCTGATGATAGGGCGTGTCTGTTGTGTCACTTGGGAGCAAGTTGATAGCATATCTTAAATAACATTATGTGCATGCCCTTGATAAAAATAAGCACGAATAAAAGCCTCAGTATTCATTCAGGCTCATATTTCAGATTACTGTAAACATTCTCCAGCTTTCAGTTTCCACGCTTGCTCAGACTGATGTGCGCAGTAGCCAATCAGAGACGATCATGTGATGTTCAATAAGGACTTACCCTTTCCCTTCTGAGTGACTGTTGATAAGTTTCTGACTTGCTGTTGGTTTTGGGCTTCTCATTGTGTTTCTGCTCACAGGTCACCATAGATATGCAACTAGCTACAAATTTGCCTTTGTGCTTTTACATTTGTTATGCTGCTTTTGGCTTTGCTGTTGTGTTTTTGGCTTTGGTGTTGTGGTTTTTTTATTTGGTGTTGTGTTTTTTTTTAATTTGCTGTTGTGTTTTAGTATTGCTGTTGTGTTCTTGGCTTTGCTGGTGTATTTTTGGTTTTGCCATTGTGCTACTAATTTGATGTTGTGTTTTTAGTTTTGCCATTATGTATTTGATCTGACATTGTGTTTTTAGATTTGCTGTTGTGTTTTAGTTTTGCTGCTGTGCTTTTTAATTAGATTTTTAGTTTTTAGTTTTGTTGTGTTTCTGATTTGATGTTATGTTTAGTTTTGTTGTGTTTCTGATTCGATTTTGTGTTTAGTTTTGTTGTGTTTTTGATTTTGCTGTTGTGTTTTCTGATTTGTTGTTGGGTTAGTTTTGCACATGTGTTTTAGTGGTGTTTTTTCATTTTGTTGTCATTTTTCTGACTCAATGTTGTGTTTATAGTTTGCTGTTTTGTTTTTGTTATTTTGGTTACTGTTGTGATTTAATTTTGTTTTCTGATTTGCTATTGTGTTTTAGTTTTGCTGTTGTGTTTTCTGATTTGATTGTGTGTTTTTAATTTGTGTTTTTTTATTTACTTTTGTGTTTGTAGGTTTGCTGTCTTTTGTTTAGTTTTCTTGTCACTTTAGTTATTTATTTATTTTTTATTTAATTGGACTTTTTTATTTGAATAATATTCCACCACATTCACCATTGGAAAAAGGTCACATGGCACAAAGCATTAGCATTTATTTTTTCTCCATTTATTCTCACCCAGAGAAAAGGGTGGATGAACTACCCCCATCCCATTTAGGTGCAAGATTCTGTTCCCATACACAGTTTGGTCTGGGCTGCAGGCAGCACTGCTCCTGCTGGATGGAATGTGTCAATATGTGGATTATAGATTAATTGCTTGGCCCTTCACTAGAGTGTGTCACAAAACAAACCTCACAGCCCTAATATTACCACTCAGCAACATTTGCTGTCTCAAAATCACAGCACAGGGATTTACCATGAATACACCTGTTAAATGAATTTTGCCACATTACAGCATAGTAAATGATTCACATGACACTTTTTAGTGTACCTGTCCAAATCCCAAATGACAATCACAATCACAATGTTAAATGTGACATTATTAGAGTGACAGAGGAGCTAATACATTATTAGCTGTGTAAGGAAGAGTCACAACATATGCCCCATCATGCTGAAGTTGTTCTTCCCCAAACATGACCCTAGGATGACCTGAAATTTCACTGTGCCCCTAAGCCCTGGGCAAAACTGTGTGTATGAAATCCACAGACAAATTCTGCTGTAACCGATATGCAATATTTCTGCTCCATGGCCGTAGAGGAGGACATATTTATTCGTAATGTCCATGGAGAGGTAACTCTAATCTTTAGATTGCATTCCTGCGTGCTCTGCAACAAGTCCTTTATGGCGTTATGTCAAGACTAAGAACGGATTTTGTCAGGTGGAGATTGGGGTTCAGAAGTTCATGTGCCGGTCATGCTGGAGCATTCCGCACAATCTTTACGTTTCCATTCAACCCAATCTTTGTTTCCAACTCCACCTCAGGGTTTTTTTTTTAGTCAGTTCTATAATTTTTTTTCCAATGTGCTTTCCTTTTATAGATAAAAGATTCATTTCTGTTCTCTGCTTAGAGACACAAACAACAGGAATGTGAACTTGTGTGACTTATTCATGGTTCATGCAATGTCTGTAAACTTTCTTTTCACAGTTTAGATACCAATATCTTCCAATTACAAACAGAATTAAATATTTCTCAAAATTAATTTGGCTTACTTAAAAGAAGAAATCGAAGATGAACCCCATACAAGCAATAGGCATACAAAAACCCCCCACAAAATAAGACAAAAACAATGATCGTTTCACTGGTGGCAATAAAAACATTTTTTTTGGCAACATCAGCCATGTAAGTGCACCTGTGCACTGTTTCCTTATGCAAATCCAGCACATGAAGTTATACTTGAATTACAATAAAGGCTTTTCCACAAACATAATTTCAGAGATTATTCTTGGGAGCTGTCCATCTAGCCAGAATTGCGTTTTAATGACTTATGAAAGAATTCCCTGGCAAAGTTCCATCTAGAAACCCTATCACTAAAAAGCAGGATGGCAGGCATCAGTATTTTTTTTACAAGCTAATTGCAGCTTCTTGGTTGTTTGAAGACACAGCACTGAGATTTAATTGTACAAGCTGAGCAGGCTATCCCTCTCTTGATAAAAAAAAATGCCGTTTGATTACCTCGCCATTTCCGACGGAAGATTGCAGCTATAGAATTACTTGCTCTTGCTTATGAACACACAGTGTCCAGGTCCATTTGGAGAGCACAATTAGAGAATGAATACCTCAAAAAGACTCAATGTGTATCTTTTACAACGTAAATTGTAAGTGCAGCAGGGACTTCTTTGAATAATTGATCATACATATGCACTGTTATTATCTAGTTCCATTAAGGCCAAGTTTAGTGAGGTCCTTTCTATTGAAGACAGATATGTTCAGCTGGTCAAGTGCTGTATTATTTGCCCATGCAGTTTGGATGAAAAAAATAATGTGTATATGTTTGTGTATCTGTTACAATGATGTAGAGAGTAGTTGTCATTAATTTACTTGCCTTCTACAGCTAACACTGTTCAATTCTTTACCTTATAAACTTGGAGGACCAGTGCTGTTACAACTAGATTTGATTTGAGGAGTGTCTGTATAGTTCCATATTTTATCATTTTCTTTTATTAGTATAAAATATGAAACACTAGCCTCATTAAAGGAACAAATATGTTGGCTTTTGCACTATGTGAAAGATGGCCAATATAGAGCTTAGAAGCTCCATAGAAAGAAAAGTATTTAAATAAAAATAATTTATTTTGTATATTTGAATTATACACATCACATTAAATAAAATGTACTTTTTGCATTGTATTATCATTTAATAAATATTCATTTTCCCCCATATGCTTTGAAATTGCTTGAGGTAATATTTCAATTCAATTCAGTTCAATTCAGTTTTATCTGCATAGCGCTTTTAAGAATGGACATTGTCACGAATCATCTTTACAAACATATTTAAATTCAGGATATAAATTTTAAATGTATAACTGTATCCCTTACGAGCAAACCAGAGGTCATGGTAGCAAGGAAACCCCCCTGAGTCAATATGAGGAAGAAATTTTGAGAGGACCCAGACTCATAACGGAAACCATCTTCATCTGGGTGACACCGGATAGTGCGATTATAAATAATTCCCTTCTATAACTGTGTTCTACCTGGTCAAATAGTGTAATTGTGTAACCAGGAAATTCATTATAGTTTTCACATGAAGTCTATTTTGTTGAAGGTATCATCTGTTCACTGATGGAAAAAAAATGGTACCTGCAGTCCTAAAGCGATCATACTAATTGTAGTCCTAAGCCATCATAGCATAACCATTCATCATATCAGTTGCAGTTTGGTATATCAATATTTGGCTTTAAACTATATAATTTAAAGCTACAGGTTATGGTATTAAGATTTTCAAAGATCAGAACCCAAAATACAAATCTCAAATAGTCAAATCTCAAAAATACAGATTTTATGTAAATTAAGCAAAAGATGAAACAGACAGGTAGATGCTTTCAGAGTGTCCCCCACCCACACCTTAAAAAGTTTTATTTATATTCTCCCAAAATAGCTAGATGTGGAGTAGAGTTAAGTAGTGTTAAAATGGAAGATATTAATCCTCAATGAGGTAAGTGCATCTAAAGCTTTTATTTGCTACTGAAATAGCTAAAATCCCATTAAGCAGCTAACTTTAACTGTTAGCCGCTAACGACTACCAGCAAGCTAACGTTAGAGTAGCCTAACTAACTAGAACATTACCTGAGTAGTTCACTGAGCATACTATATTAAGTACTGAGCATTTAACAACAGTTTGTAGTTTGTAGAAAACTATATTTGAGTAGAACATAAAAACTTTTATTGTTTGACCACTCTGAAAGTGCTCTCTTTTCCGGGGAATCCTGGATGCTTCATCTTTGGCCTGATTTACATAAATGCATGAAATGAATGCAAATCTTTAAATAAGTCTAAATAGTTATAGTTAATAGCTGACATATTTTGATGGAGGCTTGCATCAGGTTAAAGTTCATTTACTGATCTCTTTTTAAATTTTTTTTTTTTTTTTTACTGCAAACATCTATTGACTGTTCTGGTACATAGAGACACAACACATTAACAACTATGAACAAACCTAAAGCTCTTAGAAAATTAAACTGTGTCATTCTACCTAGTAGAGAAGAGCATTACAAACAAAAAACCCTTTCATTATTGGTGTGTGCAATTTCAGGCCAAAAGCAATACTTCTAAGAGTCATGTAGCCCTCTGATTCAGCAGGCTGCATACTAACAAGATATATGTGTCAGCATCAAAGAAAAAGATGTGCCCGTCTACAGTAATTCAGCCGAGTACGGCAGCTTTACAGTACACTGAAGCGGAGTGGACAGTGACGTGCTCTTTCTATGCCACACCATTCACCATAATACTCACAGATTATCGAGTGAATAATTAGTTTGTTAAATAGAAGGTAATAGACAATGCAGTCATCAGTGGCACCAGTGACAGACATCCCAGCTTTCTTTAGTTGAATCTTTAATGATTGGAGCACTTTACTGATGATCAGCCATCGATATGAACCTCACAGCCTCTGTCTCTGTTGATCTGTACAGAGAAAGTAAACCACTTTAAGTTGTAACAATATTCACAGATGAAAAGCAACTAACTGCTGAATTAGGATCCTTCTAATGAAATTATCCACTGTATAGTGATGAGAGCCGTTGTTCTTGGCCGATCCCCAGCACACATCTAGTTGAGCGTTAGCGTCAGTTTTTGCTGAAGATGTGGTTCTAAGTGGTGACTACTGCTATGCAGAAATGGTCTCCATTCCCCATTTTAAAGCAGCTTAACCAGGTGTCACTGAGTTTATTGAGTAGAGAATATCGAAATAGAAAGTTATTGTGATAATATTTCGAGGAGTTCTTCTTTGCAAATGTATTACTTTGAAACTTATAGTGACTTGAACTCATTCTATCTGATTAAGCCATTCTTCTACTGCAGCACTGTTGAATGCTCAGTTCTCATTGTTCAGAAGTTGTTGATTAGTTTTCTTTAACAGCACCTTCAACAGTGGTTCCAGCTGCAAGGTTTATATTATATGATATTATATTATTATATTAATGCTCTCATTCTAATACATATGGTTTCTATAGTAACAACTTAAACAGGGACTTGTATGCTGGACACTTCACACGCATCCATCCATCCATACACTTTCTGCACCGCTTATCCTACACAGGGTCGCGAGGAGTCTGGAGCCTATCCCAGGGGACTTGGGGCACACTGATGGGGTGCCAACCTATCACAGGGCACAATTGCACACACAGTCACACACCCATTCACACACTACGGACAATTTAGAGATGCCAATCAGCCTACCATGCATGTTTTTGGACTGGGGAGGAAACCGGAGTACTTGGTGGAAACCCCCGAAGCATGGGGATAACATGCAAACACTGCACACACAGGGCGGAGGCGGTAAATGAACCCCTGACCCTGGCCTGGAGGTGCGAGGCAAACGTGTTAACCACTAATCACATAAACTGGTTAAAGAAAACGTGCAAATTTGATATGGGGTTGGTTGATATGGGGAAGTTTTGTGGGAGGAGAGGTTTGTTTAGCATGTGTCAGTGTCAGTCAGAAGTATAGCTTTTCCTTTTGGGAGTAAAGTTTAAACTAATTTTCCCAATGTGGAAAAATCTTCTTGGTAACAGGACAAGCTACTTTTTTTTTTGTCTCATTAACCTTAAGAGAGAAAAAGAGAGCCTGGTGACAGAACATTGGTTTATAGCTTCTCCAATGTGTCATTAAATGTAACTATAAATGGATAATAAGTGTGTCGTTAATAATAAATGTGTTGTTCTTTAATCAATAAAAATGCAATCATTGGTAAATTGCTACAGTATGAGAAGAACGAAACACTTCAGGCCATACTGTTATAGGAAAATAATCAACTTTGGAGTGGTAACAGAAACACTGCTTCAAATCGTCACTGTTGTCGATTATTTCCATATAACATATAACATTATATTCCCTATTTCTGTAAGGGATATTATTTATATAATGGGTATACCATATTGGGGTCCACACATGATTCTCATTCTCATATTTATAGTATTTTATATTTTTTGCATGTATTTGATGTTAAGACACTTGTTTAATACATTCTCTAGAATGATTATTACACAAATATGATTATGTCTGAGATTCATCTGTAGACTTCTATATCCTAAGTAGTTTCAGTCATATTATGTACAAAGTCTTCTATGTGGACTTCATTTATTGTGTTCTTAATGGACTTTTGACAGTGGCTAGTTTGAACATTACAAAAACAAACATTACAAAAGAGGCTCATTTGTTGTTCTATCATTTTAGCCCGTGCACAAGCCATACTGTAGACAGACATTCGGTCATTAATTCATTGTCTACCCACTTCTCTCCGTATTTGTGTTTTTATTCCTAATTCCAGTTGTCTTTCTTTTCATCCCCACTTTCTGTTGACAAACGTGAGAGACTTAGCAAGGCAACCTTGCCTTTCCTACAAGTCCCTTCTCTCTGACAGACCCTAATGCAGTTAGTGTAATGTCTTCTCAGTGGCTGTTATTAAACTGATTTGGAACTTTTATTTATTTATTAATTCTTTTGCAGGGGCTGCCATTCTGCCTTGCCAAATGCAGACACACATAAGAAAAAAAAAAAAAAAGGAAAAGAAAAACTAGCACAGGCTTTGAGTCACCATGGTGGCTGCAGACAATCTAATTGGTATTGACATCTGTGTCTTGAAGGGAATTTGACATATAAGGGCAAATCATTCTATTTAGTCGCCTGAATACTCGCAGAGGCGGGCCGGCACAATTCAACAGCGTGCCATTCAGCTGCCGGTGCGGTCCAGCCCAAGCAATCGATCCTAATCTGATTCTCGGACGAGGAAGAGAAAAATGAAAATAAAATCAAAAGCACTGTTAGGGCAATATTAACAAGGGAGTACAATCTGAAGGCACCCACACTAATGCACTCCCGCTGCAGTATTGTTAATGCACGGCTCTTCTGTAAAGGTGCCTGCGCCTCAAAGAAATCTGCTGCCCCAGCTAAAACTGCAAGTGGCTGCCAAAGGGAGCTCATTCTCTGAGAGCACTGGCATGGCCCAAGCTTGCGCTACCTTGGATGCTCTGATTTCATTATCCTCAGTCCCCGGAGAACACATTTCTCTTTTTTGTGTTGTTGTTGTTGTGAAAGTGGACCATTGAGGCTGCGAAAGAATGAAGCAGTCCATCAGAGCCCAGAGTGCTTGAATATGAGATCTACGGTTAGAAAAAAAGAGGAGTGGTCGCTGAATACACTCTGTTTACCTGTATGGTGGGTTTTATTTTTGATGCCGGCATGAAGGGACAGGAAACACGGATTTTTGTTTAAATTGCTGGAAGATTATGAAAGTGTATCAGACTACATTAGTTTTCAGGATTTAACAAACCACTCTCAGTACTAATATAACATGCATGTTGTTACAATAAAAATATCACAACATAATAATACTGTCTAAAATACACAGTAGGTACAATGAGACCATGGCATAGATATTCAAATATGCAAGAAGCCTGTGATTTCACTCTCTTATTTACAACAAAATGTAAAGAGTACAACAAAAAGTAGTACTTTGTAGTGTTCCCCTTAAGATCTCAATTGTTCAGCCTATATCAGATAGACCTCTCTGGCCAAGCAGACTTGGGTAATGTTCAAAGTGTCAGTGATAGGGTTTGATTTACGCAGGTTGGACTGTAGAGCTTGTGTCTCCTGGTCTGGGGGGATAAACAGGTTGGCCAGTCTCCGAGGCCTTTTGAGTTGATCAGTTGCACAGATAGACGTCTATAAACGTCTGTCTCATGGCCCGTGGCTTTTTTTCTGTTTGGTTACTGATGTTATCATTGAGACCAGGATAAAGATGTGGAGACATTCCTCCTACTGGCTATTGACAGGAATGAAGGCCTGCTTCTTGCTTTCAGGATATATTAGGCTAATTAGGTCTCTGGTCAGTACAAGCAGAGAGTGGTGCAGATTTCCAGGTAGATAATCGCTCTATTATAAAATTCTGGAAGAACATTGGCATGTCTAACATTATATAGTTATGATGATGAACAACTGGAATATGCACAAAATATACAAAGCATGTCTATTATGACAAGCCATGGTTAATATGTACGGAATAAAACACAACAGAGTGTGTTTTATAGGAAAATAATCAGTAATAAGTTGATTACCACCCAGAAGTTGATTATTTTCCATTAACAGCATAGTGTTTTTATTCCTCTTATACCATTTGCAAACAAGTAAAATATTTCATTTATTACTAACTAACAGATCATATATTTTTATCCATTTAAAGTTACACTTATTGCTGTGGAACGTCTGTGAAACAAGCTAGTTCCTGTTAAAACTTGTCATAGACAAGCTATAAACAGTCATTCCCTTACCAGCCTCTCTTTTAGGTAATAATAAGGTTAAAAAAAGTGTTGACACTGGAGACTCCTTCCATAAATGGTACATAAATATCACCGTACATTTCAATGCTTATATGATTTTCTTTGTTAAATAACAACACATTTAAAATATATCCTTATTAATAGACTTAGATTTTGTAGAACATCCATACAAGTCCCTGAGAACAAGCTGTTACTATAAAAACAATAATGTACTGTATTAGGAAAAAGTGCACTAGTTAATGTCAGAACTATTATTACAGAAAAGTAATCAACACCTTCTGACCAATCAGATTCAAGGATCTGATGAAGCAAGCAGAATATCAGACAGAGTCGCAGCCATCATTCAGAATTGAATATTACTGCATTAAATAATATGCGGTTGTGGGTTTTGTCCAGTGGAACTGCCAATGCTTTCTAAAATGCATTGACCAAAGATTGCGTACTGTTTTGACATACTATTAGTAAGTTAATGTGTGTTTTGGACCAAAAGGCTGCAATATCCATCCATCCTACACAGGGTCACGGGGAGCCTGGAGCCTATCCCAGGTAACATGGGGAGGGAACACCTTGGACGGGGTGTGAACCCAACACACACACACACACACACTATGGACAAGTTGGAAATGCCAATCAACCTACAACTCATGTCTTTGGACTGGGGGAGGAAATCAGAGTACCTGGAGGAAACCCCCGAAGAACAAGAAACACTTGCAAAGGTTAGATTTGAGCCTCCAAACCCAGAGGTGTGAGGCAAATGTGCTAACCACTAAGCCACCATGCCCCTGTAGACCACATATATGTAATCTTTTATTTATTTTTTTAAAAAAATCACATTTTAGTTTATCTTCTAAAATAAGATTTACAGAGATGTTCTATCTTTTGGTTATGTGTTATGGTGAGTCTAAATTACTCTCTAAATGTGTGTGCATGGTGCTCACAGATTGTTATCCCATCCAGGGTGTATTTCCGCCTCATGCCTAGCGTTCCAAGCTCTAAATAAGCTCCAGGTTTGTTGTGACTCTGACTAGTGTAAAGCGGTTACTGAAGATGTTTAAATAAATTTTTCTTGTCTGTGAAATCCAGTCATAAGTGCAAAATTTAAACAAGGAGAGAACCCAATCTTCAGTTGTTGTCATAGTCCTACATCTGCACAGGCCATATCATGGAGTCGTAGAGGTGTTTGTGATCCAGGGACTGAGTGAGCAGCCATTAATCTGATACTGTATCACAATCAGGGCAGCCAAGCCTATCCTGTAAGACTCTCACCCTCACCACTAGTGCAGTAGGATATAGCTCAACTCCATGTCATGCCCACATTCATAAGAGGGCATCATCACCTCTGCACTCAGCTATGGCAGCAATTGTTCAGGCCAGGATTAGTTTGGTGGATAATGTTACAGTTCATTTTATTCCTGCAGAGTCGCTTGGTGTGGAGTGTGGCAAGTTACAGAGAGAGGGGATGATTTACAATGTGTTGACTGAACGCAGCAGGTTTACCCGGAGTTTCCACAGAGAGAGACCCCCAGCTTGGGCCCTGACCTAAACACACACACACACACACACACACACACATAGCATTCAGGCAGGTTTAATGTAGATCGGGGAGGGGGTGGGTGGGGGGGGGAGTAGAATGCAGATATATTAAATTACACCTTGTTGGTTGATGTCATTTAGGTCTATGGTTTTTCCAGGGGTCCATGAAATATAGCCTTGTGGTCTGTATTCTTTTTATTTTTATTTCTATTTTATTTTGTATTACATAGTGGTGGAAATAATAAAGAACTATTACAAAAGTGAATGTATTTATTAGTGAGGTGTTATAGTTATCAGCTGATTTTACTAGTCAGTTAAATTGAAGGGATTTAATCCAAATGTCAACAATTAAAAAACAAGTAGGCTTATAAATAATGTCAAATAAAATCTATTATTATTATTATTATTATTATTAATAATAATAATAATAATAATAATAATAATAATAATCATCATCATCATCATAATAATCATTATGTTTGGTGGTATTTATTTTTAGTATTTGCTTTTTTGGACCAACTCACGTTCTTCATGCTGTTTGCACTGCCTCCAGCTCTTCATGAAGCTCGTCCCCAAGCAAAATATGCAAAAATGAGCAGTTATTTAAACTGGGTTAACTGATGTTTGTTTTCTGTTTTATTTTGTCAGAAGCCACGGACAAAACCATTTCTCTAAGAAGTAGCAACACTAACCACCATGCATCCTTTGAAAACAAACTTAATCCCGTGTAATCTAATCCGTGCTCATTATCGCGCTGCCAAAAATGTCTCCATAATGATTTTCTTTTTGTAATACGATGTCTTAAAGAAGAATCAAATATACTTCATAGCAATTTTGTCCCAGGATGTATGCAGCAGCTGTCTTTGGCCTACTTAGCCATCTGGATGGTTAGTCCATGGAGATGATAATGCACTTTATGATGAGGGGAGGATAAAACCTTTGACCTTCATAGCCCTTTGACCTCTCTGAGCAATATTCCATGGGTTTCCTATAACTAACATATGCTTACTAGTCCGATATGTTAAGAGAAATTTATAACCACGAGTCTGCCGATAAGTCCTTATACCAATATCCTCATTTTAGGACTCTTCAAGGGAAAATGAAAATGAAAGCCCGGGTTTTCCACAGCTCTCAACGTGGCACTAATTATTATCACTAATGCTTTAATATATCACATTCCAATACCCAAACTCTACTGCTTCTGCAACTGACCTGTAGCTCCTAAAATTGGTAGATATAAGATATAAGAAGTTCTACATTTCCAGTTCCAGTTGCAAGAAGGACCCACATTTCTGTCTGAAATGGTAGATGCTGTGACACTCGGAGCAAAAGATCCTTATAAATTCTCCTCTGTGTTCTGTCATCTCTATGTGTTTCCTCCTTATCCTGTTTATTCTGCACACTGACATTTATAGAGCATTTCCCAAGGGCATTTCTCTGCTGTCTGCCAGGACATTGCCTTATGGGTGGTGGGTGATGAATAGCACCAGATCTTACTTCCTTGGCTTCTTTCAATAGATGCCTATGGGCACTGACAATTTTCTTGAGCTAAGATTTTAATTAGATACTCCAGTGCAGGGCACATTTTACCCTGGAGGTTGTTCTCTGCTAATCAGAGTAAGAATCTTAAGTGTGTTCAAGGATTAACATAGGTCTTGGCCTTTTGGGACTACAGTCATTTTTTCCTATTAAGCTGTAACCAAATACAAATACATTATTTGAATAAACAGATAATGTTCTCTTAACAGATACAAATACAGTTACGGATAGAAGAAAAAGTCACGTGAATAGGTGGTTTTTACTTTCATGCAGATAGGAAGTTTGCTAGACAAATAAAGATCCCATTCGTTAACTTGAGCATGTGGTGCTATGCAATGCATGTACACGAGTCATTCATTCATCCTTACGATTGCTATGGATTAAATTAGGCTGCTAATATGTTTATATTTTGGGGAATAGAATCAACGTTAGAACATACTGTGGATAGGCACAAGCAAAAATAATAACTCCATAAGGTTGCTTTATTGCCGGGATATCACAAATGTGGAAACCCATCTGGAATCGGAAACCATACATGGCTACGAGTAGAAGAGAGCAAAACTGGCTGATGACATACTCTCTCTCATGCCAATCAGAGCGACACTAGGCAATTGTGTGCATCTCTGAGCTCATGTATGCCAAAGCGGGCAGTTAGAACTTTCCTCTGAGTGTGTTATGTTACGCTGTGACACAACATGAGCAACAGTTTGAAAAAATGTTCTTGGCAGGCTTCATGTGTCTCAGAGGAAGCCCGTGTTAGCCTTCCCCCTCTTCGGTTGATAGCTGTCACATGATAGGGGAAAGCCGTCTAGCAGGTGGGAATTGGCAAGTGAGCAAATTGGAAAGAAAAATGCAGAAAGAAAAAGTTGAGAGCAATTATAAACTAGAGTGAAGTAGCTGAGGTTCAGGAACTGCTAGAATTCACACACCATGCTGACAGTGCTAGCATTTCTCCTTCTGGGATGTTTTTCACCCTTTTGGATTATGCCACACCCACTTCAGGTTTGGAGAATTAAACAGATACAGTTACAGATAGTGACACTGCATTACACCTGGGTTATGATGCAATGAAATAAAAATGTTCTTTTGGTTTAGTAACCAGTTTATGGTCATCTCTGGGGTACAAACGTCTTAGCTAAATATCCATTGATGACCTTGATCATTTATTTGTAAATCAAACACAGAGGTCAATGAATATGTCTCCTCCAGTCATGTCCTCCAATCCGCCTCAGTCATACAGCATTATGTATAGTATGAGACACTCCCCATTTCATCTGCCATTGCAGTGTCCATTGACCTAATGACCTTGTGAGCCTGACCTTCAACCTCTGATGTTGACCTCTTCCCCAGCCTCTTATTTTTTGGTCTAGCGTCGCCATTGACTACCTGCCAGGCACCTGCTCTGAGAAATGAAACAGTAGGGAATGCGTCTCCAGGGACCTTTTCTGTCCCTCAGACAACAGGCAAGCTCAGTCCTGGCTTCTGAATGGACCTTGAGTGGACCTGGTAAACCAATCTCCCTAATTATCTATTGAAAGAACATTCTTTTTCCTTTCTGAGTCATTACTCCTATTTCAATTGCTGAAAAGTAACATGGAGGAACAAAACAAGGAGGGATGGAAAAAAAAAACAGTTCACAGATTCCTGATTTCCACCTCGGTTAATTGCTGGGGAGGTAGACAGGGGAAAAGCAAGGCTAAATACTGTATAAGTGGGAATAAAGGTTAAGGGGGGAATTCTGAGGAAATACTGCTTTAAAAAGTAAGCTTTTAGATGAGACTTGGTGATAATGGGGAATAAAGGGGAGTGTGAAAAATCTTATTGCTTTGGTTAAATTCCGATGTATTTGCTGGCATGCATATCCGCCGTACGATTAGCAATTTAAGACTTAAATACAGTGGCCCTTAAGTGCAAAAAACATTAACAAACCAAAAACACTACAGCAAATCTGACAAAAAACCATCACTATTAACGCAAAGAGTCTTATTGAACATCACTCACTCGTTGCTGAGTGGACATGGCGTACAAATATCAATCATACTTAATCACTTCCTTTAGGCATTTTTTTCAGCCTTCAAATTACTTGTATTAATTATGTCAAAAGTTCACATCTAAAATAACATCATGTGAATGCCCACAATAAAAAAAAAACAATTAGGCTCATATGTCAGAATACTGTAAACATTCTCCAGCTCGCTGTTTGATCGAACAATCCTGTAGCCAATCAGCAACAAGCGTGTGATGTTGAATAAGACCCTCAACATTTTCATTGTTGTGTTTTAAGATGTGTTGTTGTCTTTTGGACTTAAAGGCCGCCATACATGTGAGAACATCAGGGACATGTATTATATTTAAATCGCTCTACATCACATCACATCAGCATATGGGAGAACTTTTTGTCGTAGGTTAAGATCAGAGTGTTTGTTGGTTGTGACAACCATGCTGTACTGTTTTCACAAAGACGTTTCAAGCCAGTAGAAAAGAGGTGATAGGAGCCTCTTTGATTTAAAAAAAGAACCAAGAACAATGCAGCTGCCTCTTTTGAACCAGTGATCTGATTTCTCCTTTAAGATTCCTCCAACAGAAATAGGTAGGAATCAGTGTATATTGGTCCGTGTTCTATCTGATTTATTTTTTTGAAGCATCTGCAGACATCTCTTGACATGATGTTGGAGTCTCAAGAAACTCCAAAGAACAGTTACCAGATCCCTGGAAAAGGATCCATCAAGCATATTTTATCACTCACACTAGTGTATCTCTGCATGTGGTGTTCAACATGTAACCATTCCAAGAATTTACAGAGATTCCTCAAACGTCTTCACAACATTATGACTTTGAACTCAACAGTTCTAACAGCTCATATCCTCCCAGCTCTCTTTTTGCCAACTACAAAGCCGCTTTAAATCTTCCAGCACTGCAGCTTGTGAGGACTGTTTTGCCATAACCTGTTCCTACCTCCAAAAAAAAAATATGCGCATAACCTATCATTGGCCATTGATTGAAGCATTTCACTCAGCATTTCACTCAGCATTTCACTCAGCATTTCATTCAGCGCCTCTGCTTTTTCTACCTCCTGAAAGTGATATTGATATTAGCATTTCCTTTTGACCTCTTGAATTTGTATTTTACTACTGTGTCTACTATCTAACTCTATAACAAACTCATTAATTATGCATGCATTCTATTGACATAGTAAAATTGATCGCATCATAAATTCTTTGTTTATGTGTAAACAAGAATGTTTCTCATGACTCAAACCAACCATGTGACCACAATGGATCCTTAAGGGGAAAACATACAGAATGTCACACATTGCCAGAACATGACCCTACTTAGTACCTTCTTTGGCAGTAAACCATTATAAAACACACACACACACACACACACGCACACACACACACACTTGCCTGGTTGTTATTCACAAGCTGCGAGTTTTGCCACCGCCCCAGTGTGAAAACTGTCACTACTAATACGCTGCAAACAATCTGGCTCTGGCCTGCTGGACACAGCCTGTCCTTGGAGTGCTCATTTGAAAGTTTATGTCTGAATGCGACATCATCGTTGACACCAGTCTTCACAGGCAGACTGCAGAGACGTGGGTACAATCTCCAGAATGCCTTAGGTCAAGGCACAGGCAGGTTAATGCTCTGGCCTTCCAATCCCTAGCAGGCCTGACCTCTGCTTTCACTCACAGTGTCATGCTCACAGCTCACAGTGTCATGTAATTTGTTATAAATTGCAGGCTGACACTCGGATAAGGAGAGGAAGGTGTGGGCTACTGAATTACAGCTCCTGAGAGTCATATATTAAAAAAATGGGACCAATGTTCAAGCTACAACCACTTTGCTTCCACTTTGGATATCATTTTCATTTTCCCATTATCTTAGACTGGACTATTTTTGTTCTGACTAACTGAATTAAGCAATGAGTAGTAGCTGTAGCTGTAGTAGAGGTACTGATCTGACATTTAAGTCTTAATATCATTCATTTAAAAACCGAAGCACTTCACTTAAAAATACAGGAAGAAATATTTCGACGAAACATTAAAAACATCCAAATTACTCATGGAAGAGTTAATGTCATCTGGTGAAAAAATTGTTTGAGAAATAACTTTACAAATTACTTTTGTTTACATACATATAAACAAGTGACACAAGCCACTTGAAAATGCTCTATATCTGAGAAATGCATTTTTAACCATGTGTGCCATGCTGTAGTGACTCACCTCCATGTGTGCATTTTGAACATTTAGAATCAGTCCCAGCTTTGCCGTTATAATAACTGCCACTCTTCTGGGAAGGCTTTCTACTAGATTTTGGAACGTGATTGTGGGGATTTGTCCATTCAGATACAAGAGCATTAGTGAGGTCAGGAACTGATGTTGGTTGAGGAGACTTGGGGTGCAGTCGTTGTTCCAGTTCTTCCCAAAGGTGTTCAGTTGGGTTGAGGTCAGGATGCCGGCCAGTCGAATTCTTCCTCTGAAACCTTGGCAAACCATGTCTTCATGGACTTTGGTTTGTGCACAGGGGTATTGTCATGCTGGAACAGGTTTGGGTCCCTCAGTTCCATTTTATACAGAGCTTTCATAATGCAAGACATCCAAGGATGTGGCGAGCTAGTCTAGTTCACTTAGCTAGCTAATGGCTTACATGTACATGTTTCCACAGGTTGGATATTGAGCTGTGAAATTCCGACCTCCACAGGTTTTTGGCTCGCATCACTTGCAGATCATTATTATGCCGTTTCCTTTGAAGCATTTAAAACTAAAGATAGTTGATAAATTGGGCCAAGGATACTCATCAGTCTGCACTGTCTCAGACATTGCTGCTGCTGACTAAGCATTTATATCTTGGGTATCAGTGCAGTGTCATCTTTAAATAGTAGTAATAATCTAAATATGCATATTTATTCATAGACTGGAAAGGTTTCATTATCTATGAATCATGTTTGCTTTCCAAAAAATAAAGAAATTACAAAAAAAGGAACAAGGAAATCTAAATTGCAATTTTTATTTTTAAATGTATTTATTTATTTTTACATATTCTTGTGTGACGTACAGTAAATGAAGCTCTGTGTTCATCAAGCAGATAGGCAGGTAAGACACAGGGCTTAGAGTATGAATGATGACACTCGTTGGTCTGTAATCTCCTCACATCTGTTTCTAATTGCAAACATGAACAACAAAAAAAAAAAAGCCAGAGTTCTAGTCCCTGTGGAGTTCTCTGGAAACGTGAGGAGACAAATTCAAACAGCTTCTCGTGTTACAGAAGTCCAGTTTTCCAGTCAACGTAGCCAACTGAGATACACTGATGACCCCACTGTGATCTGCTTCAAGCTTCTGCTTTCTATAACTTATATTTACAATATTCATGTTTTTCTGGAGTACGTCTTTGATCCTGAAGGCCCACAGGTGACTTCATGACTTTAGAATATGCTGTTATTATTTTTAGGGATGATCATAGAAACTGCACAGAAAAAACAGACAGCATTATATGAGACCCATGAGTTTCAGTCTTTGTTTCAATCGTTGTTTCTTGTCTTTTTACAGACTATAAACTGCATGTCTTTAACTTTAGACGTAAGAATCTCAAAGGCAGCATGTTTCTGGAATGTTTGCTAAATCCCTACAAGCTCACTACATGGTAAAGAATGATCAAAATCATCTTATCCGCTTGAAATGATTTTAAGTTTTATGTTTTGTTCTCTATTTCTGTTTATTAGCACTATGGAAATAACTATGGCAATGATTTGAAAACAATGTGTTCAAATAGAAAGAAGTTTGAGAAATGAGGCATTGTCATCATATGAGGACAGAACTCCCACAGTGCTTTGTGAAGCCTATGCAACTATATAAAATGAGGCAAATAAGACTCATATTAAAATGAAAAAAATGAAACTACAAAAACAATGAAAAAAAACCTAATAAAAAATTATTTAGCCAATAAAAAAATTATATATATATATATATATATATATATATATATATATATATATATATATATATATATATAATAGTTGCATAGACTAAGTAATTAAAATGTGACATTTAAAAAAAAATCATATATATATATATATATATATATATATATATATATATATATATATATATATATATAATAGTTGCATAGACTAAGTAATTAAAATGTCATATTTAAAAAAAAATCATTATTTATCTTCGCCAGCTGTAACAGATTATGCAAATTAGACTGACATTAAATCAAATTAGTCTGCTATTAATATTGAATTTGAAACAACAGCATGATTTAAAAAATCATCTTAAAATTTATTATTTAGACTATGAAACTATATAAATGATGCAAACTGAACTGATATTAAATCAAATAAGACCACACTTAAAATTCAGATTGATACAACAACAGCAACAACAACAACAACAACAACAACGACAAAAACTAAACTCTATAAAATAACTGCTAAATAGTAGGCTCAATAATGATTATTTTAAATGTTAAGTATTTTGTCTCTGCAATCTTATAAAATTACACAAATTAGACTGATATAAAAAATCATTTTGAAGCGAATCAAAACAAACCAACTAACAAACAAATAAATAAATAAACAAACTGTTTAATTGGACAGCATGCTGAAATTTAAAGCTACCATAGGACCAGGAGGAAAAAAAAAAGGCATTTATACCAGTAAGGCATGGATTATTAGAGCTTATCCATCATGTAATGGTATTTATGTTGGAATAATTTAAATCGTTTTCGGAAGAACAACATTGTCCTAAGTAGTGTGGAGGAAAAAGAGGGGACCTGAGGTTGGAGCATGCAATTTGTTTTAACTGGCTGGGGAAATAAGCGCGGTGAGCCTTCACCCCAGACAGCTGTAAATCCGGGCCTCTGCTCCAACACACCGTCAGTAACCTCAGTCTTAACATTTCCCCTTGCTCATTCCTCCCAGGGGTGCCTTCAAACAGGGGAAATGGAGCTTTTGCTTTCTTTATTTGACATCCGCATCGCAAGATCCCAAAGTCTTTTTGCCACAGCACACTGTGGGCAGACGTGTACACATAAAAAATGAAACAAAATAAAAAGAAAAACAAACAATCAATAATAATAATAATAATAATAATAATAATAATAATAATAATAAGATTCCTCTCATCCACAAACAATGGTTTTAGGAAGCAATGTAATTTGAGCCTCCTTTGATGACTTATAGTGATGCTTTGGAGTTGGTGAACTATGCTGCGTGTTGAGTGTGTGTGAGGAACGCACGCTGTGGGTCACTAGCTTTGTGTACAGGACATGCATTATGCCGTTTGGATTTCTGGATTTGACATGGATGGCTCTCTAGATTTTCTGTTGACAATGTATTCGGCATAAAAACGGGTAAATGTAAACAAGAGGCATAGCTAGAGTTTTATAGCATTTCCAAACAGGCAGATAACATAAAACATATAGTGATATGTGTCACATAACATATGTTCCTAAATGGTCAACGGAGACATCAATACAATTCCCTAATATGTAATCACCATGAACTTCAAACAAACACACCCCTTAGTTTCTTTAAACACATTTATTGGCTACACGATGCTATGATGAGAAACAGGATTAATCAGAATCGTTTTCCCTTTTCTGTTTGAAATATCAAGGTGACAGCCATTATGATGTAGTGGAGGTTTACAGTAGGAAGAGAAATGGGGTTTTTATAAGGTTAAATGTAATTCCCCCTATTACTAATATATTATAATAATTTTCAGTGGAAATGCCATGAAGGTATTTTTGCAACATTATGAATATTGCAAGATTAGTTGATGGTAGATCATGCTCCGACTATTATTAGGCATCCATTCGAATTATACTGTATGAGATCAGAATAATTGTAGAGATCGCATATCATGCAGTGCATCTCCCTGAGAATCTGAAAAAAAGAGTTATAGAGAAGTTGTCAGTGGCAAGTCTGGAGCGCTTTACATTCATTCAAAAAGAAGTAGATCCCATGTGCATGGCATGCATCTTCAATATCAAAAAAACACATCCCAAGATGTGTGAATGTATGAGATAAGACAGAAGGAGATGATGGATGTATGTGAAGAAGAGAAATATGTTTTTTTTTTTTTTTCACAGAGCACTTCCAGTTCAACACACCTCTTGGCCTGTCCACATGAACTCACTGCTCACTCCTCCTTCCCTTCAGAGGCTGGACTTAAAAGCTCTACTCGCTCATGTAGGGTATTTGCTTTGAGAGGTCTGGGTTACGGCTACAGTATATTACAAAGAGCCACAGGGGTTAGTCGGCTGTGGGTCACCTCACAGGTTTACTCTGGGGGCAAGGGTGTTAATGTTATACACCTTTAAAGAGCTACAAGATGTCTTCACTTACCTCAAAACAGCCACAGTGGTAAAAGCTGGAACCAATCTCTTTAACACTGTGTGTTAGTATGTATGTGTGTGTGTGTGTGTGTGTGTGTGTGTGTGTGTGTGTGTGTGTGTGTGTATGTGGGTGTGTATGTGTGTGTGTGTGTGTGTATACACTTCAGTGTCTCTGCTAGACACTCTCATTGGCAATATTTTTGGTGAATCTCTTATTTTGTAAACTAAAAGGAGGAAATAGTGGCAAGAATGCACACCTATTTAATGGTTGGTTTCCATATACACACTGAGCAATAAAACCAGGAAAATTATATATTTTAATTATATTTGTATATATATATATAAATAACACAACACATACTGAAAATGGTATTTTCAGATATAAAATATCACCCCTGATATGTGGATTTAATATTGGTGCATTGTTTATTTGACAGTTGGTGTACTGAATTATGCACTGACAGCAATGTGCAATATTGTCCTGTTGAGTTAAAAACTAAAATTCATCCACAGAACTTTTATTGCAATGGGATTTAGCTGCCATTTCAGTCAGAAAAGTGAATTCAGTGATTTGTCTATAGCAAGGGAAGTAATGAAAACAAATGGCCAGTTTAATTCCCAGTGGAGCTTAATGAGGAACTTAGTCATCATGCTAATTTTATTTTTCTCTGGCAGAATGGCTCCATTTCCTTCAGGTGTTTTTTTTTTTTTTTTTTTCCAAACTCTGCACTACCAGTACATTTGCAGGATGATGAATACAGCCAGTTGGCAGATGTTGGACCTCCTGTAACACAACCCCAAAGTCTCACCCCCATCAGTTGAGCTGTCTCACAGTCCAGTAGTCTGAGATCAGTGGGATTCTCATTGGATTATCAGTCTGCATTGGGATTTATACTAAACATGAGCTGAATGACTTGTTTTCTTAAGAAGACATCAGATAAGGAGGCAGAATAAAGGAAGGAGGTTTCCAAAACAAGGTTTCCTTTCACATTTTAGTACGCTGGCAGATGCTCTTGTCCAGAATAACTTCTTTTTTTTTTTTTTTTTCAAAAAAGTGCAAACAGCTGAAGGATACAATCTATGTGGAGAATCTGAAAGCATTCATAACCTGAAAGACTAGGGCCATGGTGGATCTGGAAACACTTGGCACGAGGCAGGAATACACCATGAACACACATTCACACTCATTAATACTTAAAGGACATTTACGGTAGCCAATTCTTCTACTGCCATGTTTTTGGGAAATGGGAGGAAACCGGAAATCCCAGATGAAACCCATGTGGACATGGAGAGTGTTTGTGAACCTCCTCTCAGACTGTAATCTGTACTCAGGATTGAACTGGAGGCCCTGGAGCTAGGAGGTGGCAATGCTTCTGTTTTCCTTTTCTCTTTGTAAATATGGAATAAAATATGTAGACGTCCCCTACGTTGTATCATGCGTTTATGTACTAACAACTCTTGCATCATCATAGTTTATGCTGTCAGTACTTTGAAGCAGGCAATCCTGCAGTCATGGACATTGTAATGAAATGGTACACCAGCAATGCAGTGTTTAAGCACTCATACAAGATGGCCAATGCTAAAACTGCGGAGAGAATGCCAGCTTATGGACACTCAGGGTTGTTTCGTCTTCATAATCTTTGCACACATCATCATTGCATTAATTATCCTGAGGTCTTTAGTCTAACTGGTAATATAAAAGAGTTCGCCATATCATTAGATGATCACACGTTTAAATCCAAACCATGCCACAGCCATCCTTAGCCAGGAGCCAAGGCAACAAAATGGGTTGTGCTCTCTGGGTTGAAGGGGCGGGAAATTCTTTCTCCCCTATCGATCACAGTGACACTAGCCAATCATTGGAATCTGTGAGCTCATGTATGCAGAAGAGAGCAGATAGCACATTCCTCTAATTGTGCTACGTTGTCCTGTGACTAAGCATGAGCAGCACTTTGAAAAGATGCGATTGGCTGGTTTCATGTGTCTTGGAAAAAGATGTCATATTATAGGGGAGAGCTGGCTGGTGGGTGGGAACTTGCAAGAACAATTTGGGTGAAAAACATGGGGGGAAAGTAAAACAAAAAAGACAATCAGTGTAAAGTAGATGCAGAGAAAAATAAAGCAAATCCTTTCTATGTAGATCTTTTGACCTTTTATAGAAGGAATAGAGACATGGGGCCATTCAGAGTGGAGTAGGAAGCTTGTTCTATCACTGAGGAACCAGAGCAACAAGATCTTGCATCTTGCAGATGCGTCATTGTATAAAAGCCTAATTGACTGAAAAATCCATCGCTCCATACATTTTATATTCCATCCAAGTGAAAAACTGCCAATACTTGACAGAAATGTTCAGGATGTTCTCAAAGGATCAGCAAGCATTTATTTTATAGTATTTTATTCCCACTATGTGGCAGGTTCCCAAGTGAAAGTAGTCCATGAGGGACCAAGGGGACCTTTAGTAAGGCAAACCCAACTCCTTATAGCAGTGTCACCACACTCCTTTATTCATCCGTGCGGTTATGGTTTATTCAGAACAGGCCTTTGTGGACCTGGTTTTTGGTCAAACAGGAAAATACTCAATACATTAGGGAGAAAAGGAAAAACAGTAAAAAAAACAATTAATTCATGAAAATGTGGAGGAAATGAGGCATCTGAGGGGAAATGCACTATCCTCAGAGCTGCTGGAGAAACACCAAGACATTAAAAAGACAGCTTTTAGTGTGACTCACGCACATCCCAGCAGACGCTTTGACTGACAGGGAGGAGAGCAAGAATAAAGGCAGTTTACGATCAGCATAATCAATTTGACATTATGTATGTAGCACACACATAATGGATGAAGGGATGGGGTGGGAAAGACTGGAGCTGGAATGGGCGCTTAGTAAGATTCCAACTGGGCAGCAACTTCTGTGGCGATTTCTGTCTCTGGCCCATTTTGGAAGGCTCTTTTTTTCTCTTCTTTCAAGAAGTACTTAATGCGATCACAAGATGTCTGTAGCACACACTTTAAAAGCTATCGAGTATGCATATAAATTCTTAGCCAACATCATTTCGCTCATCCATTCAAGGCGGCCGCCTCTCTCTCTCTCTCTCTCTCTCTCTCTATCTGCATGTTAATCATAACACTGTAAACCTCTGTCCAAAGATTAAAGCCATCATACGCCTCAAGTGAGATACACTAACAAAAGCAGAAGGAGGTAATAAAGTGTACTCCAAACAGTAGAGAGGAGCTTAATGTTTTTGAAAGTCTCTCTAAGTTTCCAAATGATCTACAGACCAGTAGGTGGTTAATCAGGAAGTGGAGAGCAACAATTCGTTGGCGTGTACAAGGGAATGGCCCCTCTTTGCATACTGATGTTTGGTTTGTGTGCTCCTATTTTGATGTATAGCAGTCTCCCATTTATTGTAGGCATTAATGCATTTAAAACAGAATCCCATCTGTATGTTATGATCATGCTGCCCTGATGAAAACATAATTTTATTAACCATATTAAAGTTTTTTTTTTTTTTTTCAGGGGACAAGAAAAACATTTTTGAAAAATCCTCCATCATGAGGTAAACAGCTCTCCCAAATCTTTACAATTCCGATCTCAAGGCTACACCAAAGGTGGGTTTGGTTGGCAAAAGGGTTCACCTGACTGAATTGGTTAATTATTTCACAACACTATAATCTGCTAAAATCAATTATCTGAAGGGCTTCAGGCTGTTGAGGACACCCCAAGGTAAATGATCATTTTTACCGTTATTTTGAACAAGAAAAGAGGACGTGCAATGGTGTTAACAAAGCAGAAGCCCACTGACACTGAACAAAATATGGCTGCCAACCTTGGTTGAAGACCACAAAAGTGGAGTTGAATAAGATTGTTCCCAGTAGAATTCTGAATGCACTGAGCCTCATAAACCTTGAAAAGCTGATTGAGAAAGAAGTATTATTATACAGTGTATTATTAAATTCAAATTTGAAATATAGAGAAAAATAAACCCTTTTCAATTGTGAAAAATTGTGTATTGTTCCTAAAAATCTTTCACCACTCCTATTGGATCAATATATACAGGACCTTATTTGCTTCAACTTTAGTGATGAGAACATTCAGGGAAAATACAAGACATGTACCCTAACCTTCCCTAGTAGTTTATTGCTAATAGTTCTTTTTCAACGCATTTAAGGTTCTCCAGTGGCACAAATACAAGAAATGCATAAATGATGGGATGAAAGTTTTAGGGATTTTTAAAAAAAAAATATTTAGTTTTATCATTAATACAAACCAATAATTCTTATAGAACTGACAAAGATACAAAATACAAACATATAAATATAGAAGGGACTTAAAACTTTGCACATGAACATTGTACTTAACTTACGTACAGTCTAATACATTTTCATTTCTATAGAAATAGCTCATTTGCATGGACTTGTATGGCCCGCCACATAATCTATGACTACTACTAATAATAATAAACATGCAGTTGTTTAACAAAGAACAATGTATAACCATTGATATGATATAGTTTTCTGCAAGGACATGTTTATTTTACATTTATGGATGGAGTCTACAGTGTCAGTGCTTTCTTAACAGTCAGTAAGTTTTCCACCACAGTAAAGTTCTCAGGACTTTACTTTGGTGTAATGCTGCTACAAAATGATAACAGGAAGTAAATTGTCTCCTGGACATTCCACAATATTAAATGTAATTAAAACCGTATGTTTGAGTATGTACGAAAAAGTATCAAATGTTGTTCGTTCATAAAATAAACATTTTGGCAAGTTGGCAACTTGCTGTGGTATAAGAGGAAGAATGATCAAAGAAACACAAGCGTGTCCCTTATTAAAATGACTCAGGAAATGTCTCACTACCTGACCATCTTATGTTTTCATTCTCTGCCAAACAAATCCTTGAATACAAAAAACTTTAATGTACCGGCTGTAGCAGGAACGTGGTGCATTGGTGGAACTTAATGGCAGCTCCCTGCCTGTGTTAAGATAAAGGAAGACCATGACTGATTGACAGCTAGGGGCAAGCAGAGTTGAATCAATTTAAGCACATCAAATTAAGAATTCATGCACTTTGAAAAGGACAAATATTGGCTTGGATTGTCAAAGCTCCTTCTCTGGTGAACCGGGAGAATACCATCCATTAGCTAGCCAAGTGGAACTCTGGGTAATGGTGTCAGGATGAGGCCAAGCTCATTTTATTAGCTCTAAAATACCCAGGCATTAGAAATTTTGGCACTCCATTTATTTTTAGCCTCTCATCTGTCACATGTAAAATTATTTCATGTTAATGGCTTGTGCAATCCTTTGTGATGAATACAAATAATGAATAATGAGTATTTCACTTGTACCATGATATCATCTGTCCTATTACTAGGTGTAGCATTTTATTTATTGAATTATTTATTTATATATTATTAGCCATTGGTTGACAAAAGAAAATCACGCTGAGGTAAAGTTCCTGTTATTTTAGTAGTCAAGTAGAGTACAATGTGTCATGGTGGGCAAAACTAGCTGCCATTTTTGAGCCTTTTAAAGACCATATGGGGCAAGCAATTGCCCCACAACAGCTCTGTTTAAAATCCATTGCCACTGTCATTTCTGTCATTTTTCTCAGTCTTGCCACAAACACATAGCAGCCACTTGATATGTTTGCACGGCGATTTACGGATGAACATTATCATGTTTTCAGAGGGAACATCTGGTGGGGGTAAAAGGTTACAGTAGGGATCCCAGCCCTTCACAGAATTCCTTCCATCATATAAATCACCAACAAGTCACTGTGAACTGGAGGCGGATGAGGAGGGGGTGGGGGGCATTAACTCAATCCTGTCTGAGCACTCTGAACCCAGGTCCTCTGTCAAACTGCCTCACAGCCACTTAAAGTACAGACGTGCATTAAGCAAGAGCAGAGATAACCATTTATTCAGGACCAAATCAGTGTCCATGCTGATGACGCCGCTCTTGATTTCTTTACAGAGACCCTTAGTGCTCTCACGCATATTGGAACTATTAGCAGTAGAAGAAAAGTACTGACTTCAGAGGACAAAGCTAGAGCCTTGGAGTTAGCCTGGTGGACCTAATCCTGGAACGCTAATGTGAATGAACACTGGCCATCAGGACAAGGCATAGCACCTAGGAAACACTGTCATTATGGACAGACAGCTACATGAAGCATCAATGACTCAGACACATGTCAGGAGCTGTAAGCCTTACAAGTTGTAGTGGACTGTCACACAAAATGCTGTCAGTCTATGCACATGTCTTGTAAAATGAGAACGGATACACTAGCCATTGCTTTCTTACTATTGTTTAGGCAACCTCACCTCGTAAGAGGAACCAGAACCAGGATGTGTTATAGGAATAGCAGGAATAGGTCAGGCAGGAAAGATGTCTTTCCCTTTACTGAACCGTGATTCATTTAAAAGTGTGGAGAGGCATACGGGTACACTTAACACCCCTTCAATGACTAGGAAGTACTTGACAGCTCCTGTGCCCTGGGTTCCCTATTTCCTTCCTCTTACGTTGGTTTTGCATCATTCAGTCCCTCTTAACCCTGATTACAACTGTACATTCTTTCACTCTCTTCCGCTTTCACTCTCAACATCTCTCACCGCGGTCCATTCTGGAGTGATTATGACTGCTCCCTATTCCCTGTGAAGACTACACACTCCATGTGCTATGAAGCATCTCTGTATGTAGGAGATGAAAGTAAGTGCCATTCGGTGGGTCATTTGCATCTCAACATAATTCTTCAAAGCCGAAGCAATTGTTCTACTACTGCAAATCACTTGCGTAAGGAATGAAACATTGGGATGCGCCGGTAAAGGAAAATATTCAACAGCAGGTTGATGTGATGCAGTCCAATGCAAGGTGTTTTTTTTTATTTGTAATAGACACAACAGTTTGCCAATTATTTATCAACTTTAACAATTATTACACAGATATAGTAACATTTAATGTTGTTGAACCTTAATTCTTGTTATATCTTACATTAGGTGGCACGGTGGCTTAGTGATTAGCATTTTTGCCTCACACCTCCAGGGTTGGGCTGCGTGGTGTTTGCATGTTCTCCCCGTGCTTCGGGGGTTTCCTCTGGGTACTCCAGTTTCCTCCCGCAGTCCAAAGACGTGTTGTAGGCTGACTGGCATTTCCAAATTGTCAGTATTGTGTGAGTGTGTGTGTGTGATTGTGCCCTGCGATGGGTCTGCACCCTGTCCAGGGTGTCCCCACCTTGTGGCCCGGGTCCTCCAGACTCCTGCAACCCTGTGTACGATAAACGGTACAGACAATGGATGGATGGATGGATGGATGGATGGATATGTTATACTATAGTGGCTATAAAAATATAGCTATAAAAAAGTACACTGTCTTGATTATAGAATCAACTGTGAGGGAACTGAAGACTCCTTCAATAAATGATCCATAAACAAAAACAAAAAATATATAAAGATATACAGTAAAATATATGTCAACAATTATCATCTTGTATTTAGCCAGTGGCACCATTTTCCATTTTTTAAGTCAAAATTATAACACCCACAAGAATCTCTGTAGCAAAGTGTCGCTCAGTCCACCACTCGAGTTTGGAATTACTCTAGAAATAGCTGCCAGGATGATTCTCCCTTTGTGCCCTACATAGACTTTAATTATTTCATTTGGCTTCATTCTTGTTACGATCTGCCCTGGAATTGATGTCTCAGTGGAGACGTGATAAATGATGGCACTACTATTACAAACACTTCAGATAGGAACAGAAAGCGAGGGTGTCATACTGCTTCTGACAATTTCTACACAATTAGCTAAAGGGTATATTAAAAAAAACAAAACAAAGATATAACACGGTTAACAAGATCAAGATGATAAGGTGTTCTATAACCAAAGAGAACCTCTTAAATTTTATGGTCCCTCTGTGCACTGAAAGTGCAGTTCCTTATTTACATTTGGTTTTTATTGCTATAATATAGTCTGTGCTATTACAGTACCTCCAACACTATGGTTATTGCATGCAAACTACTTTATTGGAAGTTCATTTATGAGCTGCCACACCAAAAACATTTGGATGCTATGGCGCCAAACAGACTGACTGTAACAGACAGGATTTGGGTGGTTGTGTGAATCCATGTGCAAGAGATTTAATGACAAATCCAACGGCATAATAGCAATCGCAAATACAAAGGGTCAGAACTTACATGAAATAGCGATATTGGCAAGACTGAATGAATGGTTGCATGTGTTTTATATAGTCTGTGAACAGGACGTGATGGAGCAATAGAGGATGTGTCCTAGTATTTGGAGGAAGGGGTGCTCTACAGGCATGGAGGTGCAATTTTCCTGGCAGATGCAACACTGACAACAACCTACTGGTAAAAACGTTGCATACACTTAAACAGATGAAATTCACTGTCATGGTCACAACCCTGGTTTTGACAGGGGAGACAGATCACAAAATATGAGTGGATTTGAGCCACATTCTTTTCTGCGCTTCAGGAACAACCTCTATATTGCATCAAGCTTCATCATAACTACATAGCTACATGCTTTTTTTTTTTTTTCTTTAAGCGGGGTTTGGCAGAGGTGATTAATTAAATGAGTACTTGTTTTTAGATGGACTCACAAGGTCTGACCATAAAAATGAGTGCAACCAAAAGTGCTTCTACGAGAGCGTATTGAAATTTTAAGCATGCCGAGTGTTAGCTGAGACTTTTATCAGAAGTGTTGATGGACAACCAGGCCTGTGCTCCTCTCAGTGTGATGCCCATGTCCTGCTGGCTGGCTCCAGGCTGATTGAGATGAATGAGGCAATATGGCCCCTGCCAGGAGTTATCTCTGACCCGCTGAGCTGACGACACACAGCACAAGTGCGACCCTGTGGGACTGATTCCTCATTCTGCTGCCCCCACAAGTATCTGCTGCCTGGTGCTTAGCGTACAAAGCAAGGCCTGCTGAGAGAAAATGAAAGCGTTTCACTTCAGAACGTTGAATTAGTTTCATCCTCTACTGTTTTCTTTCCTGCCTGTTGGCTTGTTCAATTTAAATGCTTTATGGTAACCACTGTTGCCCTGGCCATGCAGATAGTGGGACAACTCATTATACCAAACTGAATCTATCCATTGATAGACATATAAGAAAGCTATTGCGTGTATTTTGTAGTGTGATGAATGACATTCTTGACATTCTAGGCCAGGGGTCACCATTGGCTGCCTTGTCTGGGATGGTGACATGGCCCAAAGATAAATGAAGACACCCAAAGAAATGGGAGTGATCTGACAAATTACTCCAAACCCCATTTGGTAGTAGGGTGACCCTGTGGGTTACACCATGGACTATTTTGGGTGTCATTAGCTAATAAATCACTACACTTGTGCTTGTGAGTAGAAGTTGTGGCCCAAAGCAAAACTGAAGCAAAGATTAACAATCCAGGCCAATGCTTTTGGAGTGAGTGCATAGCATAGCAAGTTTGTTCTTTCTTACTTGTCTGTGAGGTGGGTTTCCATTTGTGACCATGTTAAAGATGAGTGACGGGAAGAAGCAGCAGCAAGCTAACAATGTCACAATAGCAGTGGAGTGACAGTAACAAGAAGCAGATTTTAGTTGCTGTGATTTTCCCTCACCATATTGACTAATGCAATATGACACAGCGTGGAAACGTCAGGAATACAGGCTTGTTGTTGACTCTCTGGTTGCACTGAATAAAACATTGCTGATCAATAAATTATTTCTCTGTCAACAGATCTTGAACTTTCATCTAAGAAATATTAAAGTGTTAAAGTATTAGCATTTAAATCTATTTTTATTATGTTTGAAACCAAGTTTGCACAGATTTGTCCCCTTTTCCTGATACTATGACGGGCACTATATTGCATGTAAGTAGATAAAATGTAATGTAATGTAAAAAATGTAAGTAGGAAGTAGATAATAGGAAGACATTTTTATGGTTGCACTACACTTTTTTTTTTAAAACAATTAAAGGTGCTTTGGTTGTCTCTGAATAAAGGAAGAACTATTCAACGGAGAGTATCCCTATCTTTTAAAAAAAAAAAAAATCCAATGAAACCCTTAAGACTCTTTTTGTAAGAGTGTACATTATTGCAATGTACAAGCTAGCAAAATGTGCATTCCAAATTTTTTAAAGATTTATAAAAAAAAAAAAAAAAAAAAATTGGAAACATCTATTTGGTAATGTTACTTTATCCAAATTCTTCCTCAATGTTTGTACACAGTTTCTTGACACTCTAAGGTTTGTATTTGATGAACATTTAATGAAACTTCTAGGAAGGGTGGTCAAGGTAACCAATGTGATCTACAATATCTTAAGAATCTCCATCCATCCATCTTCTATACCGCTTATCCTTTTCAGGGTCACGGGGAAACCTGGAGCCTATCCCAGGGAGCATCGGGCACAAGGCGGGGTACACCCTGGACAGGGTGCCAATCCATTGCAGGGCACACAATCACATACACAGTCACACACCCATTCATACACTACGGACACTTTGGACATGCCAATCAGCGTACCATGCATGTCTTTGGACTGGAGGAGGAAACAGAGTACCTGGAGGAAACTCCCGCAACATGGGGAGAACATACAAACTCCACACACACAGGGCCACAGTGGGAATCGAACCCCCCGACCCTGGAGGTGTGAGGCGAACGTGATAACCACTAAGCCACCGTCCGCCCCTCAATATCTTAAGAATGTTGTGTAAATTGTGTTTTTTTTTTTTTTTATTGATCAAACAATCATTTACTAACCTCAAAGAATGTTACCAAGACATTGTCTTACAATATAATACTAAAATATAGTAAGATTTATATAATAAGAATACTTAAGGGAAGATTCAGGTCACTCTGTAAGGTGAAGAAAAAAACTAATAAAATCTATCTATTGACCATCACCAATAAGGTTTCTACTTCACTGCATTAAAAAAACTAGCTAGTTAGTTAACTGCAAAATTATAGTACTAAATCGCTAACAGCTACTCAGAAACCGTTGGTTAAAGTAATATCACAACATCAAACTACTACTTTTAAACACTGAGGAATTGGCAGTTTTTAACCAGAGCTGAGAGTTTTCATTAAAAAAAGCAATCTATTTTAAATTGTTAAATGTGAGGCAAAAATGGTAGCTAACTAACATGTAGCATGTACATGTAACATGTAGCAACTACATAGCTAGCAAAACAAAGTAGTGATAGTGATAAGAGACTATCATTAGTGATAGCTATTTTTAACCCTCAACTGCTCTGATGCATCTTATCTCAATTTTAAATTGCTTTGGATAAAAGTGGCAGCCAAAATGAGGTGGAAAAAATTGTGGTAACTAGCTAGTTAATTAAATAGCTAGCAATAGCAATAAAGTAGTTAGAGTGATAACTAGCTACCATTTGTAATAACTTACCTTAACTCTCAACTGCTCTGATGCATCTTATCTCAATTTTAAGTTGCTTTCGATAAATTCATTAGCCAAAATGAGGTAAAATAATGTTTGCTACCTAGTAATAACAAGACATATTCTTTAGTAAGTACAGTACCCTCTAACAATATCTATGTAACTAGTCTCTCGTGACAGTGTGGACTGTGACTGCACTGCAGCTTTTTTAAAATAAATTTTAAAAGTTTTTATTGATCAGGATTTCAATACACATCTGTATGTGTGTGTGTGTTAATGAAGGTCCTGTAGCTGCTTATTTTCATGTTCAAATAAAGAATAAATGTACTGTATCCCCATGATTCATGACATATTACAATTTTGTGCTGAAAGCATTAACACGTTTTCACTGGCCATTTTACAGTTACCAGCTGTGTGAAATATAACAAGGGTTAACTCAAACCCCCTCAGCGATTGATTGACCTACTTGTCTGTCCATTCTGGTGATAAAGAATTTCATGGATAAGGCTTTCTTCAGCACAGAACAAAGTTCACAAGCCTGTAAATCACCTGTAGGCATATTTGCATACACATTTTAAGCTATAGCTGAAACACAGTAGCTTACCTCACGGTTTACATAGGTATTCATTTTAGGCCGAGGCTTTTGGAGATATATCCATTCGAATGAGTCAGAGAGTGAATGAGGAGCAGCTGCATCATTACACTGCTCTTACTCGTCCCCATAAGTGATGACTGTGTCTCAAGCTGAGAGAGAGGAGAGAGATAATGACCGAAAATAATGATTAATGCTGCCATAACTGGAGATGCTTTGGTGCAGCGGGGTTAAAATCAGAACTAGCTCAATGAAATTGCAAAGTAAAGGATAAAGGGGATGGTAATGATGGGTGCTGTTGATGTTTTTATGGTCCTGATTCATACATAAAGAATTAGTGGCTGGAAATCGGAAAGCAGCCCAAATCAAGGTTAGTGTAAAAAAAAAAAAAGTTAAGTATTAATGTACCTTGCACACAGCACTCCAGTAATCAGCACAAATTATTACTTTTTATGTAACCAATTTATTTCAGATAATGGGAAAAGCAAAAAACAAAAAAAAAACAAAAAAACCAAGCAAAACAAAAAAAGAAGGGCTGTGTGCAATTGTGAAAGGCCTCATAAATGTGCAAGGTCAAAATAGACAAAACTAACTAAAAAGAAAGTGAGCTAGCTAGCCTAGTCAACTCAGAATCCCTACAAAGAAATGGCTCCCACTTCCAACAGGCTTCACCAAAAGAAAATACTATTCACTACCTTTATTGTTGGAGTATCACTACTACATCTAAACAAGCCTACATTCAGAATAGCAAGCTACAAGTCATTTAGTTTGCCTCTTGTGGGTGTGTAGCAACCACTAATGTTACAGATTTGACCTTTTTTATTATTATTATTATCGCTGATTAGAAACAGTAGTAGCTACTGTATATATAGTTTCTGAAGCTAACTAGTTTAACAAAAAAAATGAAAGAATTGATCACTGCTGCATTCTTCCAAGCTTTATTTTTGTTTGAAATGTCTCTATATGCACATTTAATGAGAGGTTATATATGAAAGGATAAGCTAAACCCAAAGATTTACTTCCATTTTTTGCATGTCAAATATTAATGAGAGCGAAATACAGGTACTAATTAAAGTTGAGAGTCAGAAATTTAAGAAATGTTGGATCACACAGGCTACAGGCTAAATGTTGAATTAGCATAGGCTAAGTCTATTCATTCACTAGAAATCAATGCAAACTGCACATGATGCAACATATGTCTTGAGAGAGGAAAAAAAAACCCTGTTGCCATGTCTTCCAGGTTTATATACTTGCCCTTGCACTCCTCCCAACCAATCAAAGCAGGCAGCTCATTAAGCACAATGTGGTACATAAAATATACACTAAATAGCTACAAGTTCATTGAAACTGACCATCACACCAATTCCATATGTGCATTCTGAACATCCCATTCCTGATTTAGTCCCCCTTTGCTGTTATAATAACCTCCACTCTTCGTTACACTTTTCACTAGATTAGATTTTGGAATGTGGCTGTGGGGATTTTTGTGTTTATTCAGCCACAAGAGCATTAGTGAGGCCAGGAACTGATGTTGGGCGAGAAGGCCTGGCATGCAGTCTGCATCTCAATTCATCCTGAAGGTGTTCATTGGAGTTGAGGTCGGGGCTCTATGCAGGACACTCGAGTTCTTCCACTCCAAACTTGGCAAACCATGTCTTCATATAGCTCGCTTTATGCACAGGGGCATTGTCATGCTGGGACAAGTTTGTCCCAGCGAATTGTAATGCTACAGAATACAAACACCTCCTATAAATTTGTTTGCTTTGTAGCAACATTTTGTTGAAGGCCCATATATGGGTATGATGGTCAGCCATCCACAAAAGTTTGGCCCTATAGTGTGTGTGCTATACCAAACACATCCTCCCTGTATATGCTTTGAGTGCTAGAGTGAGACTGCACATATGCATGTCTTCACATAGAATGTCTTCTCAGGCTATGTAGAAGTCCCATTGTTTTTCATCTTCACCTGTGATACACATGCCTGGGAGTGTCATCAAATGCCGTGTCTGTCCAAGTCCGGCACCTCCTAACCTGTGGCAGTGCACTTTCTTTTTATTCTTGATTCTCCCGGACAACTGTCACTCACCTGTCTTGTCCTTTATCAAGCTCTGATGATCTTCTTGGAATATCAGACTAAGAGACATACTGTATGTTTGTCCTCATTCTTTAAGTATGTGCGTGTATATGTGTGATACATTCTTTAACATTGAATGAAACACAGTTGAGCAGAACAGAAAGTTTGATCCTGAGCTATAGATAAGATGGAGCTAAGTGTCAGGAAACTTGTAGCCTGCATTCAAAATGCTAATATCAATTATGCGTTTTGTATTGACATCCTCAATTTCTCGGACAGAACCTAAAGTTGAGACAATTGCCTGAATAAATATAAAGTCTTAAAAGAGAAAGTTCAGTTTATATCTACTTTTACAATAAAATACAACCTACTTCAGTTTTATTAAAGATTAGCAATGAGATGTTTATCATGATCCATGCTAATCCTAGCTAAAATCATTTTTATCTAATAAATTAATGGCAATGCATGAACATTTTCAAGTAATGAGAACTTTTCTCACCCAAACAGAATTCTCCCACATTACATGAATGTGCCTAGGGAGTCTTGTGAAAAAATGTGACAAAAGTCGGAAGTAAACGAAAAATTCCACGAGACAAAAAAAAAATCCCGGTTGCATTAGGAAAAAGCTTTAAGATCACTCTCAAACAAAAATAAATGGTAACAAAGAGTGTGTTCATTTTTAAAAGCTTGATAAATTTCTTGACTTGTTTCTACTTGTAACATCTTGTTTACAACGTAAAATTTAAAAAAAAAAAATTCCACAAAACTAATTATGTAGAGCGTAGATATCTTAAAGCTGCACCTCAGCCAAGATATTATATAATTTAATATAATGTGTGATTTTATGTAGAAAAATTGAACATACAGTAGCTTTCAGTGCTTTAGTCCTTAAACTCATACGGTTTAATATAATGCACATTACAGTAATATAAGAATTACATGTAAAATGACTTCACATCTCATTTGTTGTCTCATATACTCATTATTTTTATCTAAAGAAGGATAAATTCAGGCTTAACAATATAAACATTGCCCTGTTTTTGGTCAAGTAACTGCATAAAAAGAAATGGCCCCCTCTCAAAAGGGCAAGCTTTTCATTACAGCATAGTATCATCATTCCCAAACGTCAGATTATTACGAGTACAGTCTGAAATATCGGGCAAATAAAGATCAGCGGAGTCACGGCAGCACTGCAGGCATGCACTGTGTAGCCGGCCTTAAGACTGAGGCTAGACTCAGACTACTTCACAGATATTTGTGAAAAATTGGAGAAGACAAACAGAGAAGAGAATATGTACACAGTGCCTCTAGCCATTGCCCCAACCTTTCATGAATTGCCCTGGCCTTACTGCCATGTGGCATATGGTCTGAGACAAACTGTCAGACCTCAACTTCCTGGATGCCTCAGTGCTGGGAGAAGAGGGTCATTCGTTTCTCCGCAGATGGCATCATACTGACTTAGCACTGATTTGAAAGAGCATTGGGGTGGTTTGGATGGTTTGGCTCAGGGTTAGAAGAGGAAAATGTGGTGTAGGGTGAGCACGTCAGTGTATTACTGTTGGAGAAAATCTTTCCAGCACTATATAGCTGTGGCACATTGATTAAGTTCAAAGATAATTCGGGTTTAGTGGTAACATTTATTCTATGGCGATACGAAAACAACCTGAAAATAGGCTTTCTCAGACAAATAAGCAGCAGACAGACCAAACATAAATGAAATCTATTCACTCAAAAAGCCAGTCCACTGAAGGGGAAAGGACATGGGACATGAACGATGCAATTCTGGTTGCAATTACTTTTGCTTTGAGCCAACTTTACGCAAATAAACTCTGACTTGTTGAATTTACTGGCCTTGCTGTTTTCTTTTTGTTGTTGCAACACATCTGAAAAAAAAAAAATCTAGCTAGTCAAGTCTAGCTGTTACACGTACATTCTCTCATATATCACATACCATCAGGACTGTCTGTATTCACCTAACTATGGATAACTGGTGAGGAAAATATTGTGGTGGAAATCCAACGGGCGAATATTCATCAGCATGCGTGCAATTTGACAACATTGTGGGATCAGTTAGTTGACATGCTATAAAAAAATGTGAAATATAAATATAAAATACATGGCGTCATCCCCAACACTGACATTTTTGTGGTAACATTAATTTTTTTTCTCTCTCCCTAAGTAGTTACTTGTTAGAAATATTGGCACCTTAGCAATTGTGGAAAGCAAGACTTTCAATCAGTTATATGAGTCATGTCAGTGTCCCACTGGTATCTGTCAGTCAGCTGGGGGGAGTCATCTGTATCATGATGTGCATGTGTGTGTGTGTGTGTGTGTGTGTGTGAGTGTGTGCTTTGAAAGTGTGTGTGTGTTTTAGCAGTGTGCTTCTAGCAGGTTCCAACAAACACATTCCACAAACAAGGAGAACAATTGTGCATTTTCAGCAAACTGATGCATTTCATGGGCAGGTGCAAAGACTAAAGCAAGTGTAACATCTCTACTTATTAGTCCAAGATAAAAGTCCAAGATAGAAACAGCCCATAGCTGTCATTCCTATCATTTTTCATGAGCCTCATGAATCAACAAAAATGATTTATGTTCATTTTACAGCTTGGCATGTCTGTTAAATATTACAGTTATTAATTAAACTATCTGCAATCATTTCAATATTAACTATTAGCTATTTATCTAGTGATCATATTTCTAGCTGGTTAAATTGTTATTCAAAAATGTTTTATAAAAAATGACAACCAGATAATAATAATAAGAAGAAGAAGAAGAAGAAGAAGAAGAAACTGAATCAGGGTTGACTGAAAGCTCTACCACACCCTCACTCCTCTCATGAGCCTACTAAATAATATCAATTGAACTCCTTCTTCTCTGAGACAAAGCAAATAAGCATCCATCCATCCATCCATTTTCTGTACCTCTTATCCTACACAGGGTCACAGAAAGCCTGGAGCCTATCACATGGGACTCGGGGCACAAGGCAGGGGACACCCTGGACAGGGTGCCAACCCATCGCAGATCACAATCGCACACACACTCACACCATATAAGCTCATATCATTATCCTGAATTATAGTATAACATCATGTAGCTTGGCCTTTTGACCCCTGTGAGTCTTTGCAGTAAGCCAGCACCATGCATATAAGGTTCCATCAGTTTCACTGTACCAACCATTATTGGTTCTTGGGGTAAATCTTCTATCTCTAGAAGTATCAGATGTACTTCAGTAACGAAAGCCTCCTTTACCCTTCTGGCTGTTCATTATCATAGATCTGTTGTGTAGACTCTCTCCAGGAAAAAAAACAAAAGTTTGATTTAATAAATGTTAAGCAAATGAATTTGATTCCTTCGTCACTTCTGTTACAAAAGAAAATGTCAGACCTTGAATATGGAATAACTATTTTTGAAGAAAATAGAGAATTTTTTTTTTGTCATGTAGAGCTAGAATGTGGAATGATGTTGGTGTTTTACATCATTAATTAGGTATAATAATATTGATAGACAGCTGTACAAATGTGCTAGCAAGGCTAAGCCACCATTATCTGTCAGTGATAAAAAAAATAAATAAAATAAAAATGAAATATAAGGTTTCTTTTTTTGGCATCCACACCAGATTTTTGTGTAACCAAGAATAACAGAACAGCCCCTTTCAATGTTCATAAGAAGAATACACATAATAGTATGAAGTGAGGATGGGGCTGATTTTTTTCTATAACACCTGTCTTTGGACTGGGGAAGGAAACCGGAGTACCCAGAGAAACCCCCGAAGCACAGGGAGAACATGCAAACTCTATGCACGCACGGCTGTGAAAGGAATTGAACCCCCCCAACCCTGGAGGTGAAAGGCAAATGTGCTAACCACTAAGTCACCGTACCCCCCTCATATTATGATTACTATTATTCTTTTTGTATCTTTGATGTGAATAATATAACTAGACAGATTTAACATTTCCTTTTTTTTCCCTTTAGTTTTCTTTGAACGTTCAAAGTACACCATAACATTCACTTTGAGCCTAGTATGTTTGTTTAGATAGGCTTTCATGGTAATAGGGGCTAAAGCAGAGTTATGGCCCCCTGGTGTGATAACTAGTGCGATAAGTAAGCCAGGTTCCTTTCTTGTTCTTGTGTGGCCGGCTTCAAGCTGTGTGTGAGACCGTGTCTTGCTGTTATGAGCTGAGTACTGTTACCTGCACCAACACCTTGTTAAGCGAAAATGGCTGTATCTGGACAAATGCTCTCCATTCATTTTCATAATGTCTGGTCGAAGTAGGCTTATGGTGCTAAGCGCTTGAAAGCTACATTGAGTACATTACTCTTGTTCTTGACCTCTGAACAGAATACAGGTCTCACAGAAATCTTTGGTGAAAGTAGGAAAGAGGAAATACACCATCTTCAGCAGTGGTTTAGCATGGCTTGTGGTGGGACCATGGTAAACTCACACACACACACACACACACACACACACACACACAAAACTCTCTGACCACCCTTGTAGCACTCATTCTTAAGGTCTTAAAAAATCCAGGCTGTGCAATTATCTTTTATGATCTGCCATGCAACACTGACTGTGGGCTGCCAGAGAGCGGCTTGAGTGAGACAGGCCACTCTGAGCCCCCTTCTGTCCACATGTCTTCCATAAATGGCCAGTCTTTGGAAAACGGCAGCTTTTAACTATAGCACTTTGTTCCACTTTCCCAATTTGCTCGGCCCTGGATACTTTCTAAAGCACATGACGGATGGCAACAGGCAAAGTGCTTGAAAATCAGTTGTTGGTTTGTTTTCATTGGTGGTGGAAGGTATGTATTTAAGACCTTTTTTGGAGAGTTTTAACATTAACAATTATATTGGGACCGACATAGAAGGTTCCTAGTAACAATGCAAACTCTTATTAGATACATGCTAGACCTTCTGGTTCTGCAATTCAAAAAATAGTTTTACTAGTGTGTGAGAGGAGGTAATCCCACTTTATTTGAGATAAAACAGAATGAGTTGTGAATGAAACATTACTCTTTGTAGAAAGAATTTCTAACAGATGGTTTTCATATTTCCATTAATGTAGCTGCCTATAAAATACACCAGCCAAAATATGTTGACACATAGTGCCTTCTTGGTGTGTTCTTGCTATGGAATTCTGTATATCCTCAATTTACTGTGCACTTGTGACTCCATTTGTTATGCAGTTAAAAGTGTATTGAATTACTTTCAGTGAATACTGTATATTATTATTATTTTTTTTTTTTTGGTGTTTGATGTCCATACACTCTGAGTTCTCTCTAGGTGGATATAGATGGATGGAAACAGAGGACACACAGATGAAAATGATGTTGAAAACTAAGCACCCCTGGAGGAACCACAGGTCATTAGTGTTAGTCATTTGGGTGAGGTGGAATTTGCACCTCCCAGCATTTAATTTGTGTTATAATACTTTAGTAAATAATTACCTCAATTGGCAGAGTTGCACCTCCATGTAGGCTGAGTAAATGAGGATATCCATCCATCCATCCATTTATCCATCCATATTCCATACTGCTTATTCTTCACAGGGTCACAGGGATCCTGCAGCCTATCCCAGGGAACCTGGGGCACAAGGCAGGAGACACCCTGGACAGGGTTCCAACCAATCACAGGGCACAATCGCACACACACACTATAGACAATTTGGAAATGCCAATCAGAAATGAGGATATCACATAACATTATATTACAAAACCATTTGAGCATATCACAGAGAACTTGAGGCACTTGAGAATGCCTGGAACACTGGCAACACATTGAAATGGCTATAAAGCATAATACGTTAATCATAATGAATAAAAGTGGTTAAAAAGGAAGGCGCCAAAGGCACAGTTTATTACTTTACATCATTCAGTCCAGGGTAATCAATACAGATCCTCTGCCTCCTGTCTTTTTTCCCTACAAAGAATATCCCAGAAGCTTGCCAAATAGTGAACTATAAAAGAACTGTCCCTGACTAATGGCCTTCATACAGTGCTGTGAAAAAGTGATTTCTTCTGTTTTTGTGTATATCTCATACTAAATCGTTTTAGATTTTCAAACGAAATACAACATTAAACAAAGGCAACCTGAGTAAACACAATACAGTTTTTATTTATTTATTTTTTCTATTGAAGCAAAAAAAAAAAAAGTTATCCAACATCTACCACCATGTGAAAAAACAGTTGCCCCCTTAAACTTTAATCTGGCTGTGCCACATTTAGCAGCAATAACTGCAACCAAACACTTCCGATAACTGGAGATCAGTCTTTCACTTACTTCAAGGACTAGGACTTGCTCCTATGCTTTGGATCATTGTCTTGCTGCATAATCCAGTTGCGCTTGAGTTTCAAATTTGGTTTTCGCCAGATGTAATGGGCCTCCTGTTTTCCAAACAGTTCCACTTTCAACTTATTAATCCACAGAACATTCTCCCAAAACGTTTGAGGATCATCAAGGTGTGTTTTGGAAAAATTCAGACGACCTTAATGTTCTTCTGGGTTAGCAGTGGTTTTCACCTCTCCACACTTCCATAGATGCCCTTTTTGCCCAGTGTCTTTCTGATAGTGGAGTCATGAACAGTGACCTTTATTGATGCAAGAGAGACCTGTAGGTCCTTTGATGTTGTCCTTGGCTCTTTTGTGACTTCCTGGATGAGTCGTTGCTGTGCTCTTGGAGGAATTTTGGAAGGTCGGCCACTTCTGGGAAGGTTCACTACTGTGCTGATTTTTTTCATTTGGAGATAATGGCTCTTGCTGTGGTTCTTTGGTGTTCCAGAGCCTTTGAAATAGCTTTGTAACTCTTCCCAGACTGATGTATTTCAATCACCTTCTTCCTCATCATCTCATCTGGAATTCCTTTCAACTTTGGCATAGTGTGTTACTGATTAAGACCTTTTAACTAACGCCATGCTGTTGAAAAAGTTCTATTTAAGCATTGATTTGATTTAACAGGGTTTGCAGTAATCAGACCTGGTTGCGTCTAGTCCAGCTGAACCCCATTATGAATGCAGTTTCACAGATTTGGGGAATTATTAACGACAGGGGCAAATACATTTTCACACAGGCCCAGTTGGTATTGGATAACATTTGTGCTTCAATAAATAACATTATCATTTATAAACTGTATTTAGTGTTTACTCAGGTTGCCTTTGCTTTCATTTCTGAAACAATTTAGCATGAGATATACACAAAAACAAAAATAATCAGGCAAATAAATTTTCATAGTACTGTACATTAAATTCAAGAAGAATTCAAGAAGAATTGGTGATGTGATAAGTTTGTGACAAAATAAGAGATGTGTTCTACATGATGAGATGTGTCTATCATTTTCTCATTTCAACCAATATAGGCAGCAAGACTGCAATGACATACAGAAAGTATTCATAGACAGCTAAATGATAATAAGAACAAGAAACAGGTGTTATAACTCGACTAGACTGTCTAAATCATACTGTCAAGGACACATGGCATATGGCAGAGATTACTGTTCTCCCATAAATATAATAAGTTATAATTGTTTTGTCTATAAACCATATGTACACACTTTTCTATGCATTGAACAGGATTCATCAAGTTTTTTTTATGCATGAGGCAGTGCATATATTTCTGCACACTCTTGACCATGCATATGCAGAAACCCCTAGTGCTAGAAAAGTGTAATAGCAGGTAATCTGATTATGAGGAGCTTCCGACCAGCAGCAGAAAAAAACTAAAAAATGACGACTTTTCATGCTATCACAAATGTAACTGGGGAAATAGAATGCACACATGTACTCAATAAATCTTTTGTTAAAATTGTATTGATTAATTAGACAAACTTTTTGCATTGTTCTACTACGTGCAACAGTATCTTCACTTTACTGTCTATGACATTTATCTTCTTGGACCTTTTGACATGTTCCGTGTAATCTGAAACAAGCAGCACACTCGAGCAGGCTACTGTTCTTGGTTGTTTACCATATATGGTGATTTAAGGGTGTTTCTTTATGCAAATGAGTGTGGCCATGCATGAGCACATCAATTTAGAATGTGTGGGATTTATGAATTTATCAACTGTGTACAGTTGTGTGTACTCACATGTGATAAATACAAATTTTCTTGTGCATACTGGTGGCTCTTACGCACAAATTTAGAACTTGTTCTTTGCACACTTTGATAAATGAAACCCCAGGGGTCTAGCAACTGCTGGGCATAGATGCAGTCCCATATAGATGCAGTAAAATATTATAGTGGACCAAACTGAAAGAAAGAAAAACTAAGAAAGAAAAAAAAAAAAAACAACCCAAACAGAGCATTAAATCAAATGAAAAAATTGGCCATAGAAATCTACTGGCTGTGGATTTCTAAACAGGACCCAGGACTGCTTCTGTAGCAGATCCTCTATAGGTTATAGGTTATCCAAAGAAGTCATTTCTTCTTTGTTTTTATACTTATTTTTTTCTAACAAGCTAAACATGGCAAGGATAATGAACAAAAATGCTTAATAACTGTGTATCTGTGTCTTTGGCTTCCATCATTGAGAGGGAAATTGCTATTTGAACAGAGCCTGCTCTCCTTAGTCTGCAGCTCCATGTCTGCAGACACATCTGAACTGGAGACATCATGGACGAAAGCCCAAACAAGATTTGAGTACAAGAACATGGAAGCTGACAGAAGTAAACACAAGCTTGCCAGTATGCAGAAGACAGAAGTAAATACAATAAATAACAGTGCAAATAGGTCTGAGAGGATACGGCAGTGGCTCATACATGGTTCCTCGGAAGTGATGACGCTGACATGGTGGCCAGAGACCTTTTGGGTGTGCTATCCTACTTCCATGCCCACCGGCACTGAAGAAGCATCATGGTGAAGATATACTATATGGATCTGAATACCTATGAACATATGAAGGACGACTAAGCATGTTATCATTATTGTATAATAAAATTTCTCATACCCCAAGTTCATTAATATGAAATAAAAATCTGCAAATGTTTGAGGATGAGTCAATTGAAAACCAAATTTTGTTTGCATTGTTTATTGCAAAATAAGTGTCACAAATGTGTATTAGGTTTAAGGTCGCAGTAGCAGGGACTATTCAGAACAATGGGCCAGTAGTACTTTCCAATCTAACTTTACAAATAATGTTAATGATAATTATAGTGTAGATAGCGTGGCTTAAGGACCCTTTCCAGAACCTTCAATCTAACTGTCCCTCAGTGGTGGAATGAACTTCCGACCTCAATCTGGACCAAAGAATCTGTCACTGTCTTCAAAACACGGCTAAAGACCCACCTCTTCCATGAGCACGTAACTAACCCCTAAAATGCCAACCTCACATTATCTAAAAAACAAAACAAAAAAACTTACTCTGGCTCTTACACATCGACTCTGCGCACTTTGCTTTTCTAGAACTCCATTATAAATCTATAAATCACTACTTCTATTGTTCTCCGCTTGATATATCACTTTGCTTTTATTTCCTCATTTGTAAGTCGCTTTGGATAAAAGAGTCTGCTTGATGAATAAATGTAATGTAAATGTAGCTAGTGCAGAAACATTCCAAAAACATTTCAGTTAAGCCTGTCATGGTAGAATTGGAGTGTTTGTATATGGTGGTTACTTTAAAATGTACTTTAAAATACACAACTGTTACTATCTTAGACAAGTGATTATTGAAAGGATTCTATCAACAATGTTTTGTATTTTTGTGATAAGGGGATCTTGTGTTGAGGATAATCCACAACACTAAATGTAACTGTAAATGGATAAAAATTATAACCTGTTATTCTTTAATTACTTAACAAAAAGGATCTTAATTCTATAGCCAATAATTTACTCACAGAGGTGCACCTCAATGTTCATTGTTCACACATTAAATCACACACACACACACACACACACGCGCCTGGAACATACAGTAGAAGGGGCATTATCAGGACCATAAGGTATGATATTCTTAGTGACTAAAAGTGGTTAAAATGAAGGTGACACAGACACGGGCTCTCCCACTCCAGTGTAATTCTATAAATCTGATAAAGGTGATTGAAATGAATACGGAATTCATCTGGCTAGTTAGAATTTAGAAAATAGACCTATACTACACACTGAGTAAGAGGCACTGCATTAAAATGCTCAAGGAGGTTTTCCTTTTCAGAAACCGCAACCTTTATCCATCTTTACATCTCTTTTCATGACGTTACCTTTACCTATTTGCTATTCCTGTGAGGCTCATGTCTTTCATTGCTTCATGTAGAAAAAGAGATGGGGTGATGAGAAAAGTGGAATGGTACAAAAGATATATACAGGGCCCTGACTGAGAGAAAGTGAAAAGAAAGAAGTGGGATATAGTACTAAGGATCTGGTCCTCTAGTTCCTGATTTCAGTGAAACACCTCTATGAGTGAGGAGAAGAGTACTAGAGCAGGAAGAACTGCTTGGCCACTGGGATGTAATAAACTGACTCTGATTTGTGCCCAAAGCCATTAGTGTCACTTGGCTCAGCTTGTCAGACTGCAAGATCATCAAAGTGTGTGGTTTAGGAGGCCTGTCGCAAACAGTAATGGATATCATTTCAAAAATCTGTGGTTTTCATAGGTTAATGCCCACCTTGGTGATGTGGACTAAGCACTGGTCCAAGCCCAAATAGAGTAATACACTGATCTCTATTATAAAGTTTTACATACGAGGGACAGTCAGTTGGAATTATGATGCATTGGTCCACCTGGTTAATAGATGAATAAAAGCAAAAATAACAAGGTGTTTGGCCAAAATGAACCAGCTTTACTGTGCTTAATAGGTTCTACAAGTCCCTGGAACTGTAATAGAGCGATGAACACTATTCTTCCAGAAACAATATTCCCTCAGTCGGTGTAAAGATGGTAGTAGAGAGTGCTGTCTAACACATCATTAAAAATCTCCCATAGGTGTTGAGATCTGTTGAGTGTGATGGCCATAGAATATGATTGATGTTATTTTCATGGTAAATGGTCTGCACTGTGTCTCATTAACCCATTCACACACACTCACACACCAATGGTAGCAGAGCTGCCATGCAAGGCGCTAACTTCGGAAGCAACTTGGAGTTCAGTGTCTTGCCCAAGGACACTTCGGTATGTGAAGTCACGTGGGCCGGGAATCGAACCGCCAACCCTATGATTAGTGGACAACCTGCTCTACCACCTGAGACACAGCCGCCCCATCCTCCATCCTCATCAAGCCATTCTGGAAGAGGACACTCCCATCAGGATAAGAATGTTTCATCATAGGATAATGGTGATCAGTCAGAAGAACTGATGTGGTGTATGACACTAATGTGGCCTTCACAGTTTTTTTTTCTGATCAGGGTCTGCATCACATTGACTACAGTAGCGACAGGTGACCCTTCGTTTTCTATGTACGTGTGTGACACAGAGCCATGATTTCAGCAACAGCTGTCACGTATTTCCCCTCTCAGTGCGCAGCATGGTTCTGAGTGTGACCGGTGCTGTGTCCATGTTTGTGTTAAGGTCCTGTCATGTTTTGTTTCCATCATCCATGTGCTTCCTTGTTTACATTTGTCATATGCGTTTTGTTATGACTTGAGTCTTGTCTCTGCCTTGTCTTGTCATTGGTTTATCTTCCAATTATGTCACAATTGTACTCACCTGTTCCGCATTCTGGCATGACTTTGGTCCTGATTAGTTTGTATATGTAAGCCCTTCTGTGTTTTTGTCTTGTCATGAAGTCTTGTGCATTTCTGTGCCTTGTTTCATGTTCTACTGCGTTGCATCCTTGTTCATATGTTCCTTTGTTTCTCATGTGACTTCCTGGTTTAGATCCCAGTGTTTATCTTGATGACTATAGATCATTCTTGTGATGTTGTCTGCCTGTTCTTTGACCCCTGCTGTGAACTATGACAATGATTATTGGATTTACGCTGTTGAACACAACACTGAGATTACGCACTTGCATCCTGTCTCTTATATACCGTACATTATAAGTGTGGCAATAGGCAGTGCAACAAGTAACTCCTGAACTGAGATTTTCTCATTTCTATGCAGATTAGTTAAGACGTATTCAAACAACACATACAAATGACTGTTAAAACAATCAAGGTGAATAAACAATCACTTTACTTGAAACCATCTCTTCTGGCAGAGAATGCAATTGAATCTGTTGCCAATAAAGTAGACATCACTACATATCAAGGATCTTCATTCTACACCAATATAAAGATCTCTCAGAAACACACGTGTAAGCTTGGGGTTTGTATACAGGTCACACACAAATCTCATCACAACCTACTGCCTGGACATAACGCAGCATGCTACAACAGTGGCACTGCAGGTTTTTTGTTGTTCATATTATTCTTATGGTGTAAGTTTATATTATAGTTATAGTATGCCTGCTCAGTGATTTCCATGCATTACATTTTCATACAAACAGGTTAAATCTAGAAGCTTAAAGGTCTCTCTTGGTTTGTGAATCTAGGCAACCCTTAAAAATTCTATGTAGAACCCTACAACAAAGTCAGAGAGATTTAGAACCCTTGGGGAACCTTTTTTTAAAGAGGGTGTATAAGTACATTCATGCATTTGAAATACTTGCTGAATTCAGCTGGATTTATAAATTTAACACTGATTGCATTACACAGAAAACGGATCACTTAACCATCACAGAAAGACAAAATAAGCAAATTAGGAAAAGGAAGTTACTAATTGCTGCATGTATTTGAGGCAGTTGGATCATGTTACTTTGAGTGGAATGTTAGATGACACAATGGCATCCTTGGTAGTGGCATTCAAATGGAAATGTAATTTTGCAGTGAATGAGCAATCTATTCACTCAAGGACTGGGCAGGCCATCCTTTATGTTCCTGTTTTCTGTTTCTTTATTGTTGATAAAAAAAGGTTTCTTTAGACGTGTTTTGTCCTGTCATATTTGGTCACTATTAGGACTGAACTCTAATAGGACTGAAGTGTGGGCCAGATTGAACTGTCTTACTTACTTAGACTTAGATCCTCCCATACTATAGGGCACATCAGGCGACGAGGTCTCTCCACCATTGCCGGGCCTCCGCCAGTGCTTCAACTTCGTCCCAGGAAACGTAAGCGAGCTTGAGATCGCTGATGAAGGTTTGCTGCCAGGTGGTGTGGGGTCGGCCCCGGCCACACCTGGCCCCCAGCGGGCACCTGTGCATTTTCAGCATTGCATTGCCCACAACGAGGCTCCATGGATTCTGTCGAACGCCTTTTTGAAATCGATAAAGTTGATAGAGATTGCATGGCGATATTCGATGCATTGTTCGATGACATTTCGTATGGTGAAGATCTATTCGCAGCAGGAGTGGCCACTATGGTAACCCGCCTGCTCTTTTCGCAGCCGTCGGTCGATGGTGCGGTGCAAACGACGCAAGCGAACAGTGCAGAAAGCCTTCCCTGAAAACGAAAGGAGTGTGATGCCTCGCCAAATTGTGCAGTCTGTGACAATGCCTTTCTTGGGGAGCCGGAAGACGACGCCTTTTCTCCAATCCTCAGGGACTTCCCTCCAGTGCCAGCAGATGGTGAATAGGCAAGTCAGCTGCATGCCCAAGGGCTGACCACTGCTTTCAGGAGCTCTGGATTGATCTCATCTAGTCCAGCCACCTTATTGTTCTGGAGCCCTTTGATGACCATCTTCATCTCTTCGACCGAAATTTCACCCATGCTGACCCATCATACATGGCGGGTGGGTCAGGTTGGTTGAGGACATCTTGAAAATGTTCCATCCACCTTTCGCCCTGTACAGCTGTGGTCAGCAGGAGCTTTCCATGTTTGTTTTCAATTGGGATGTTCAAATAACTCCGCGAACCAGTGATCTCACTGACGATTCAGTAGAGCGTTCTGGAGTCCCTTTCATAGAAGCTGCGTCCCTTTCGTAGGAGCCAGTCTTTCTTGTCTCAACGACATGATCGACTGACTCAGCGGTTGAGATCGGTGTATAGTGTGGTTGCAAGGACTCATTCGCAGGGTCAGCCTGATCCCTCCACTGTTTCGCTCTTCGTCTTTCATCGATCAGTTGCCACGTCCTGTCTTAAATCCATCCTTCGTTAATCTTTCTCCATCGGCGCCCAATCTTCTCTTCTGCGCAGCTCCGGATGATGCTCTTCATCTCCGTCCAACTGTCTTCAATGTGGGTATATCGGCAAGGATCTCGAACCGATTTCGTAGGTCAAGCGCAAACCCGTCAGTGGTATCTCGGTCTTTAAGCTTCTCTATGGCATATGAACACTTGACCACGACTTGTCTTTGGTGTGTGAGTTTCAGCTTAAGATTCGGCGGGACTAGATGGTGATCAGAGCCAGTGTCCACTGCCTGTATACTTGCGCATCGCAGAGATATGTCCACCATCGTCTACTGATGCAGATGTGATCGATCTCATTAAAGGTGATGCCGTCTGGCGCATGCCACGTCTTCTTGTGAATACAACGATGTTGAAAGAAGGTCTTACGAGATCAGCCGCTCACCGTTATCATTCAGATGTTCAGACGATGCAAAAGGACCAAGGGTAGGCTCAAGTCCATTGCGAAAACGATCCAGCTGCGCGTTGAAATCACCAAGGATGATCTTCAGGTCACGATGAGGTATTTCGTCAAGGGTATCATATAGTTGGCTGTAAAACTCATGCTTCTCAGTGTCGTCGACGCTGTCAGTCAGTGTGTAGACTTGTACGATTTTAATTCATACATGGTTGGTCCAGAGGCACACGATTACCCTGTCGCACAGATATCCATCGATGAGGTATTCAGAAGCTCGTTAAAAATTCGACTGCAGTACATCTTATTTAAAAATTAATTAATTAATTAATTAATCAACTTCAACTGTAGTACATCTTATTTTTAATCAGAAAATAATAATAATCATGAATGAGCTTTGGATTAGAAAAATGGCTATAAATGCAGTTTCCCAATTCATTTTGTTTACATGCATTACTAATTAATTATCATTATACCACAACGCTGTTGAATTCTCAAATCTGATTGCTCAGAAGGTGTTGATTAATTTTCTATAACAGCAGCTCTGACAATAATTGCAAGTCAAGTGTTATAGTAAACATATTTAAAACAAACAAACAAACAAACAAAAAAACCCCACTGTATTTAACAAATAAAAACATATGATTTTTTTCTGCAAGGAGATCCTTAGTTAGCCTTTTTGGAAGAAGTGTCGGCACTTCATAAAAGACAGGGGTAAAACAGTTTCAGTAAATAAATAAATAGGCCTGGCAGTTTCCCAGTAACATGTCAACATGCTAATGAATTTCTGAGGTATAAGCAGAATAAAATAGTGCTGTTTTAGGAAAATAATCAACAATAGTGAACTTCCGGGAACATTTGGCTGCATCACACCACCCTGATGATTATTTTCCTATAACAACATGGCAAGCAATTTATTCCTTACATAACAAACTATAACACCATATAACATTTTGTAATGAAGTATCTCATAAAACACATTGACCCCAAGACAAAAAGCACCTAAACGAGGTCAGAGAGACAGACAGGCAGCCCAACACGGACTGCCAAAATGTCCTCTGGTTGACAAAAAATGCTTACGACGCACTGCCACTTCACCCTCTTCTTCTCTCTCTCCTTCCTCACCTCCTTCCTTTCTTGTGCCTGCTCTCGTCAGCTAATTATCCAGAATTAGAATCTTCTTTCACACCAGAAGTGTCAGTGTGCCTTAGCCTGATTTGTCCGCTTCTATGACTGGGTGCTAAACTTGTGACATCTGACAAGCTTGAGGCAGACCGATATTAATTGCAAGTGAAAAGCTGACAGGTCTGATAAAGCAGAAAATCCCCTCATCATCAGTGCAGGGGGACAGAGAGGACTGTTCAAGGCTTGGAGCAAGTGTCTGGCATGAGAGGTTCAGGGTTTTTTTTTTTTTTTGCAATGATGGAGGTTGTAGTGTTTTCAAAGGCACCAAGGTTTGTTCTTGCGATCACTAGGGAAAAAGCACAAAGAAGATGTTGTGCATGGTGAAAGCAGGTATTTAGTGGTGTTTAGTGAAAACAAATCCATCCTTCAGGGGTACATCAGCTCCTGTCTCACCCAGCTTCAGTCACTGCCTCAGATTGTGGTCAGGGTTGGGAGGACGAGGGGAGGGGTGGCCTGATTCCACTGCTGTCTGCTTAATGCACAGCTCGGTTTAATGTTTACTTTCCAGGCCACATTATACGGCTTGGAACATGCACAAGGCCACATACATTGTGACTAGGGTTCATCACAATTGGTGAGAGGGAAGCGGGTGTCAAGAAGGAGAATTTTACCTGTTGAGTATAATTATTTACATTAATGCACAACGAACTAGTGCATGCTAGTGTATTAGTATTTAAACTTGGGCACTTTGGACAGTTATTGTAGCCATTGTGCTAAGTAATCACTTAATTATGTCCAATTCGAAGCCAGTGTCAATGTCTTAACAAACAAAGCCTTTTTTTTAAATATTGGAGACTTGTCCTCCAGCAATGAGCGATTTGAAATGCACCAATTCTCTTTCAGCATTTCTCTTTCACACTACAGTAAATCTCTCTCTACAAACTTCAGATGATTCACTCAAACCATCAGTAATCTGTATCCTAAATGGGACTGTGTGAAGGCAAAAATTCAACAGGCCCACCTCCTAAATCATTAATGCATCCTCCAAGGAGGACTGAAAACTCCCAATGCCTTTCGAGCATGGACATCAAATAAATGAAAGGCATGTCCAATGGCGAGGGCTCATCTATTCTACTTTTCAACAAGACTTAGGTGGAAAAAAGAACCCCCTTTCCGGCCTCCTGCCACTTGTCTATGGAGAAAGCAAATTTAAAAAAAAAAAAAAAAAAAAAAAAAAATTTCCTGGAGTGGTTGTTTTATCAACAAGCAGGGCCATGGCCTTCATCCTTCTTTTGATTGGTCCAAGAAAGAGAGGAGAACAGGAAAACAAAACAACAAGGGGGAAATGGTAAGAAAGGAGAGCTACAGAAAGAGGCTGAAGAGACAGCTGTTGGGGAGGTTAGTTGGAGATTTCCAGCCATTAACTTCAGACTAAGCCGGCTCCCCCACTTGAAGAGAACAAGAGCCAGAGGAGGCCAGGCCCCAGACATGAAAAGAAGCAGGGGCAGGCTTGATCTAGTATGCCAAATGTTCAGAAGTGGGGCCACAATCATACTAAAATAGAGTAGTGGCAGAGAGAGGTCTTGGAGAAGCTCATGGGGCGGTGGTGTAGAGTGAAGGGCCAGTGGGGTGGGAGGAGTGGGGGTCTCTCTCTTTCAAAGGCAGGATAAACAAGGAAATGAGTCAGTAATCATTTCCAGAAATTGCCTTCCTTCTTCCTTCTCTCTTCAGCAGACTCTCGGCCTCCATTCATTAAGGATTCTGGCCTGATTAAAGCATTTCGGCCTCGGAGGCAGGCTCCAGACAGGCCAAAGCTCCTTTGCAGGAACATGAGACAAAAGGGAACTGGGCATTAAGAGCAGGGACTGGTTGTTGGAGCATATTTGGGGAACTTATTAAGGGTATCATCCATGGTAGCACCTTTACCAAGGTACATCATTTTCTTACACAACAGGACATAAATTGTCTGAATAGTCCATTTCTGTTCAATCCAGCCTCAATTCAGCATACTCCACTCAAATGATTCCCTGACTGCAGACTGACCCTACATTCACACTTGCAAGTGACAGAGTGGCAGGTGACTATTCATTTTCTATGTATGTGCATGACATGGAGCTGTGATTTCAACAACAGTGACAAGCGACTTCTGAATTGATTTTCAGTTTTATGCAAATTAGGTATGATGTGGTAAAGCAACAGATCCAAATGATTGGCTTGAACGATTCCTTGGACCAGTCCTATGGCTAGAGGTCCAGTGTTTCTTCAATTCTGCACTTACAACTTTAGTTCCTACCTGTAATTAGTTCTCATTGACTGTTTGATGCACAAAAATGGAAGAAAAACATATACTTGGTTTTTCATCATATCCTATCACATAAGACCTCTTATTAAAGGAAAGAGGGAGCAGAGATCATTGGTGCTTCTGGTGAGTGTGCATAGATAGCACAATTAGTTTGCTTTGCTAATTTGCCAGAGAAGCAAGTATTTGTCTCTTTCTAGTGTGAATAGGGGTAGGTAGTCATTGAAGACTGGTAAGATAATTACGTTTTTTTTTCTTCAATACACTAATTAATAACTGAATGTAATGACTCATCTATAGTATCCCCCCAAAATCACTGTTTTAAAAATAAATTTCAGCACTATTAATATTTGAAGCAGATAGGTTTACAACAAACAAAAACTTACTTCTTCATTTAAAACTTTATCTGTTTTCTTTAACACCAAATTACAAAATCATCGCATACACTTCTCTATACAAAAAAAGAAAAGACAGACACAAAGAGATAATCAAATGAAATTTCAAATATCCCTAAGTCCTAATAGAAAAACAATCCAATTCATTTTGGCTTCTGGCCCTGGCTGGAGGAAATAGTTAGTGGGAAGCTGGTTGTTGTGAACTCTGGGTGTTCCTGTCCAATGACAGTGGAACAGAGACCCAGACCTCCTCACAGAGCCCGTGACCCAGATCCTCTATTTCCTTCCTATGAGGTAATGAGGTTCTGGCAGTGGGCTTGATGTCATCTCTCCTGTTTCATGCTGCTGCTTAATCTCATCTACTATTATAAGTCTTTAGTGCAGCCTTTATAAGAAGTATGCCGTCCAACTAGAATTTTACTTGTTAAGTGAAATTTGACTTATGTAAAATAAATAAATATATAAATAATTAAATAAATGTATCTAAGCAATCATTCTGCACATGTTAGTATTTATTATTATTATTATTATTATTATTATTATTATTATTATTATTATTATTATTATTATTTATTTTTTATTAAAAACTTTATATAAGATCAAGTATTGTATAATTTCACATAGAAATTACTCTGACTACTCTATAGAGGTCTTAGTTTGAGCTTTACAGGACACATTTGAACAAATACACAGTCCTGTAGGTTCATTCTGTATAACATCAAGAAAATCAGACCCACTACTCTTGAGCTTCCCGGCCAGCTCCATCAAACCCCTTCAGATGATTCAGAATGCAGCAGCATGGCTTGTTTTCAAAAAACCCAAAAAGGACCCATATCACACCCCTCTTCGTCTCCCTCAACTGGCTTCCTGTAGCTGCCTTGATACTCACATACAAGACGTTGTCTGGAACAGCACTTCCTTACCTCAACACTCTCCTTGAGGTTTATGTTCCCTCACGCAACATGTGATCCGTTAATGACCGATGCCTGGTAGGTCCTACTCAGCAAGGCATGGGGTTGATTCCCAGATCCTTCAAACTGACAGTCCCTCAATGGTGGAATGAACGTCCAACCTCGATCCAGACAGCAGAATCTGTCACTATTTTCAAAAAAAATTTTTTTGACCCACCTCTTCTGTGAATACTTAACTAACCCCTAACTTGTCTCTTGGTCCCCTTGTACTGTCTCTTACACCTCTACTCTGTGCACTTTGCTCCTTTAGAATTTAATTAAAAAGCTTGTATGGTAGCATTACTATTACAGTATTATTCTCTGCTTGATATATCGCTTTGCTTGTATTTCCTAATTTGTAAGTAACTTTGGATAAAAGCATCTGCTAAATGAATTAACATAAAATATAAATGTAAATTTGAGACAATAACTTGTGTTGATGTTCCAGTACTCTTTATACAGTATGTATGTATTTCTACACATACACAGAACCAATGAAGTTTGCTTCATAATCTTATAATGTGTTGATATACTGTATTTTCTGTATATCACTGAATACTGGTCTTATGAGTCTTTCCTATGAGATATATTAGGAATAACATACACCAAGGTTGTCTTGTTCTAGGGAAGTGGGGTTTTTTTTCTATAACATCATGTCCTACGGTGTTATATTCCTCTTATACCACAAAAATTCAACGATTAAATGTTTAAAATTTATTAATAAACAATACTTCATGCTTTTAACCATTTATAGGTACATTTAATGTTGTGGATTGAGGTTACTTCCTGTTATCACGTATGTTGTCGTTCCCTCATCAGTCTCCGTCGTTGTTAATAAGACAAAAAATTATGCTTGTCAGGTTACAAATCGGACAAACTTGAGACACCTTCCATAAATGTTAAAGAAACACCTACAAAAAACATCACCATATTAACGTTACAACAATGTGGTTCTTAATCCGTATTAATAACAATATTATTACACTATCTGATTCTCCCCTCCGTCTGATTTCTGATTGGCTCCATTCCATCCTAAACCACCACCTTGTCCTTCTAATGTTAGCTCATGATGTTCTTTAAGACAAACACTCCTTATGGCCTGTCCTATCGATCTTCAACAAATCAACAAGGAGTGGCTTTCCCAAAGAAGCCACTTTTACTCTGCATATTCTGCCTACTGAACTTTTAGGCCATCCTGGGAGAAGTAAACCTGAGGTTAAATCTAGACATCACATTGTGGCACTTTAGGGTTGGTTTCTTTTTTCTTTCAAAACGAGGAAGTATTTGTGTTTTATTGGTTTCATATGACAAGACAGGCACTTTTTAAGATGTTGTAGTCGCGATGGTAAAAGAGAAGTCAGTCCTCCCTTGCATTAAGTGCTCCTGTGATCTTGCACATATTTATAGGTGCTGTGCTGTGTCACATGGCTTCCATTTCTTCACTTGTTGGTGCCCCCTGTGGCTGTTTTTACAAGCAGAGGAGTGAAAGGGTCAAGGGATTTGCTGTTCGAACCGAGCCTCTGCATGAGGCTAGGGGTGACAAGATGTTTTCACCTTCCTATCAAGGCTGATGCATTAATCATTATTTATGATTCAGATTTTTTTTTATTTGAAAAAAAAAAGTGGCTTTAAAAGAAGATTTAACAGAGTGTGTTTTTTTGTGTTTCACGTGTCGCCTGTTTTTTTTGAAGGTAAATAAGGCAATGTTTTAAGATCAGTATATAGCATATACATTTGTGACATTTTAGTTCCTCATACAGCTTCCAAAAGTTTGTCAGTCAAAAAGCTCCCTTAAAGAAACGTCCCATGAACTTCACATGTGAGTAATTACATGTTTCACACGTGAAATTTAAACATGGTGTTTTTTAGACACTTTACATGTAGTGTGTTTTATACTTACATGTTAGTTTTCAATGTGATTAATTTATTACTCCATCCAGGGTGTCCCCAGCCTTGTGCCCCGAGTCCCCTGGGATAGGCTCCAGGCTCCCCGCAACCCTGTGTAGAATGAAATGGTACAGAAAATGGATGGATAGATGGATGAATTCATTTGCAAATGTGGATTTTATTTCATAAGTAGTGATTTTTACAAATAAATCTTTTTATTTCACATATAATTTTTACACAATGAATCCCCCCGCCCCTCCCTTTTATAGGGGATATAATTAAATTTTCACATAATTTGTGCATGATTAATTTCCTTTCCACATATGATTTCTGACCTGAATCAATTCTTTTCACAGGGAGGACATGCGGTTTGATTTCTCACAATGATCACATATCATTCACATAATTACAGATGAACAAAATGGCCACATGCAACCCGTTTGTCATTTAAGGGTGGATATATTGCTGTGAACAAATGGTCTGCACTTATATAGCGCTTTTATCCAAAGCACTTTACACTGTGTCTCATTCACCCATTCACACACACACCAATGGTAGCAGAGCTGCCATGCAAGGCACTAACTTGCCATCAGGAGCAACTTGGGGTTCAGTGTCTTGCCCAAGGACACTTCACATGGTCCAGGAATCGAACCGCCAACCCTACGATTAGTGGACAACCCGCTCTACCATCTGAGCCACAGCTGCCCACAAGCAAGAGTGAAGATGCATACACTAGAAAATATAATTCCACACAGGAAGTATTTAGGAAGAAAGGGGTAAATATTATTTTATTAGCTAATAAGACATCGAAATGCAACAAACTTGTTTTGACTGACTCAGTTACTGACTGTTGCAGGTGGAGGGGGAAAAGAGCCCTCTGAATCATAGCTGGTATTGTCAAAGGCCCCTTCACTATTAAAAGAAGTCTGCTCTTCCCTTGCAGAGCCTGCACCATCTCCCGCAGTCTACACGCCATGCAGCAAAGCCAAGCTTTTAGTGTGCACTAAAAAGATACTGTTAAACACCATTTTAAAAGTCCCTAAAAGCATTTTTGCTCTTGGGGGCTGGCACTTTTAACTGTGATCAGGTTTCATGTGTGAGATGACTGCACCTGGGGAGAGGAATGAAAAGCTCAAGAAGGTTTGCACACACATACACACACACACCACACTTTCCTTGTAAAAGTGGAGAAGGGAAACTAATCAGGTTTATTGGTTTCAATATGGCACAAAGTGTCTGTTTGACCTCTGGGTTTAGGATGACCTGGGCTGCATACAGCCTGACAGAAGTGAAGATAGGTCAGTGTGCTGCATGTATATCTTCAGGTAATGTTTTCTTAAAGTTTACAGTTCGTATCTTAATTGTAATTTCACATAGCTAAATTAAGATACAGTTTTTTGCTGTATTTTGTTTAGTTTTTGTGTTTTTTTTTGTCTTATTAACCTCAAGAGCGAGTAAAAGAGACTTGTGTGGGGAAGGACTGTATATAGCGAAGTCATAACGGGAACTAATTTGTCTCATGGATGCTCCACAACATTAACTGGAACTATCCATCCCATCCATCCATTTTCCATATCGCTTATCCTACACAGGGTTTGCAGGGAGCCTGGCATCTTTCCCAGGGAACTTGGGCACAAGACGAGGGACACCCTGGATGGGGTTCCAACCCATCACAGGGCACAATTGCACACACATTCACACACTACAGACAATTTGGAAATGCCAGTCAGCCTACAATGAACTTCTTTGGACTGGGGGAGGAAACCGAGGTACCTGGAGGAAACTCCTGAAGCCCTGAGAGAACATGCAAGCTCTGCACACACGGGGCAGGGGTGTGAATTGAACCCCGAAACCTCAGAGGTGTGAGGCAAACGTGCTCACCACTAAGCCACTGTGCCCCGCTAAATGTAACAATAAACTTTAAAATGTATGATGTGGTTTTTAATTAAATGAAAAAAATAATAATCATTGGCAAATTGTTGTGGTATAAGAGGAATAAAACACTTTAGGTCATGCTGATATTGGAGAATAATCAACTTCGTCTTGGGTTGCATCACAACCTCCCATCATTGATTACTTTCCTATAACAGTACGTCTCCAAGTTGCATGTTACAGTAGAAACTTCTTAGAATCTGTCGGATCTTTGAATTTTAGAATCTATCAGATCTTCTTTGAATCTTAGAATCTGTCAGATCTTCTTTGAATCTTAGAATCTGTCAGATCTTCATTGAATTTTAGAATCTGTCAGATCATCTTTGAATCTTAGAATCTATCAGATCATCTTTGAATCTTAGAATCTATCAGATCTTCTTTGAATCTTAGAATCTGTCAGATCTTCATTGATTTTTAGAATCTGTCAGATCTACTTTGAATCTTAAAATCTGTCAAATGTTCTTTGAATCTTAGAATCTGTCAGATCTTCTTTGAAGCTTAGAATCTATCAGATCTTCTTTCAATCTTAGAACCTGTCTGTAAGCTGAGATGTGTGATCACATTATATTCTCATGCAAATAAACTGATGGCGTATTCTTGAAATTATGAAGGCCTTAAAAGGTGCAGCTCAGACTCATATGAAATGCCAGAGAACAAAATGTGATCCTTTAAATCCCCTCTGCCCCCACCCTTTCACTTCACTGACAGCATACAGAATCAGGACAAAGGAGCGTTATAGGATCTACAATATTCACACGAAGAAAGATAGATAAAAAAAAATACTGAATTGTAGAACTGCAATCCTTGTTTTTTTGTTTTTTTTTACTTTGACTTTTTTTGAAATACTTGACCTTGTGTGAAGAAAACAGAAACACTGACTGTAATCTTCACAACAATATTCCACCGGAGATCCGACACTCGTCTAAATCCAGGGGCTTTGTAATCTCGCGGGGGATATGATACATACCACGAAGGCACAGAAGATGTAAAAGGGGCAAGAGAGCGGGGGTACGAGCACGGCTAAAAGCTAACTCCTTCAAACCTCCTATCTCAAGCCTTTTTCTCTCCAACGCCCGGTCACTGAACAACAAGATGGATGTGAAGCTTGGACTGCCATGCAAGTGTTTGATGAACATTGTATATTTGATGCTGGATTGTAGACCTTTTTATCTGCTGAGGGATTTCACATCAGTCGCCATTATTACTGTTTATTTTCCATCGCAAGTTAATGCTAGGACAGCATTAGTGTCATCTGTAGGCACATCCTAACAGTTTTGTTATAGCAGCAGGGGATTTTAATCAGGTTAATTTATGCTCAGTCATTCCTAAATTATCTCCACATGCGTGAGGAATACGCTCGATCAAGTGTACACCAATATCTCAGATGGTTACAAAGCTGCCCCATTGCCACACCTTGGACTTTCTCATTATCTATCCTTTCTTCTTGAACTTGCAAACAAACCAGTGATATGTAGCCAGAAACCAACATTAAAAACAATTCAAGTATGGATAGAGGAAGCCACCTCAGGACTGCAAGACTGCAAGTTTTGACACCAGTGACTGGAATATAATCCTAGAGGATGCGGATCTAGACGAGTATCCATCAACAGTCCTCTCCTATATAAACGTCTGTGCTGCAAGTGTGACAACAACCAAGACAGTCAAAGTGTATCCTGACAACAAACCATGGCTAAATAATGAGTTACGTGAGCTTCTCAGGGAACGGGACTCGGCATTTAAATCTGGAGACTCGCAGATCTACAATGAAGCATGAGGCAGATTGAGGAGAAGTATCAGAGATGCTTCTATGCGCTACAAGCAGTGCATAGAAGAGTACTTTAACAGCAACAGCTTCTGGTGTACGTGAAAGGGAATAAAGACAATTATCAGATATACGGACAGTTATCTGGTTTTAGATTACAACAAAAGCCAGACACGCTAATCCAGTTTTTTGTCCGCTTCGACTGTCAGAATAGTGAGAACAGCCGTCCTGTAGATCCAGAGATGGTACCATCCATAAAGTTACATAAACACCAGGTCAGATCCACCCTGCGTGCAGCTGGACCAGATGGGGTCTGTGGACGGGTGCTGAAGGCCTGTGCAGACCAGCTAGCAGAGGTATTCACTGACATTTTTAACCTCTCACTAGACCAAGCTGTGGTTCCCACTTGTCTTAAGTCAGCCATATTGTATTGTCCCAATTCCTAAGAAAACAGCAGTGAACAGTCTGAATGATTAACGTCCAGTTGCCCTAACCCCCATCATTATGAAATGTTTTGAGAAGCTGATTTTCACTCATATTAAGGCTGTCATCCCTGCTGATCTGGACCAACAGATCAATGGATGGACGAGCTCTTCACACAGTCAAACACAAATGTGAGGATGTTGTTTGTTGATGTTAGTTCAGCCTTTAATACCATCATTCCTTACAAACTTGTCCAAAAATTGATGCACCTGGACAGTTCACTGAGCTTATGGATACTGGACTTCTTAAGTAACAGACCCCAAATTGTCAGGATGGGAGGCTGCACTTCATCAACTTTGATCCTGAATACAGGAGCACCACAGGGGTGTGTCCTCAGCCCTCTCCTTTACACACTCTTCACATACGACTGCTCTCCCATTCACCCCTCCAACAGCATCGTTAAATTTGCAGACAATACTACCATAGTAAGACTGATCATGCATAACGATGAAACAGCCTACATGGAGGAGGTTCAAAATCTGGTTGAGTGGTGTACTTATAATAATCTGGACCTTAACATCACAAAAACTAAAGCGATGATAATAGACTTTAGAAGATCCACATGCACTGAGCATGTTGCTCTCAGTGTATTAGGAGAGGAGGTGGAGAGAGTAGGAAGTTTCAAGTTTCTGGGAGCTTACATGGTCAGTTAACATCTCTCACCAGGTGAAGAGGGACCAGCAAAGACTCTACTTCCTTAGGAAGTTAAAGCAGTCCTATCTCGCACAACAGCTGCTGATTAGTTTCTACCATGCCACCATTGAGAGTCTATTGACCTACTGTTGCACTGTGTGGTGTGGCAGCTGCACTGCAGAAAGCAGCCGAGATCTACAACGTGTGGTGAAAGCAGCACAGTGAATAATTGGGACCCCACTCATATCCCTAACAGACATATACACTGGATGACTCAAAAAGAAAGCCAGTTGTATCACAAAAGACCCAACTCACCCCGGACATTGCTTGTTCTCTCCTCTCCCCTCTCGGAGACGATATAGAACAATTAAAACCAACACAAACAGGTTAAAGGACAGCTTCTATCCTAGAGGTTTAAACAATATAACCCCCCCCACACACACACACACACCCCACCCCATGCTCACCCCCATGATTGAAAGAGACTGATAGCTGCTGAAAAAGAGACCGTCTTACGTGCACTAGTCACTTCAGTATTTTATTATTTTACTAGCAGGTTTCTAGGGCTATTTTTAGTGTTTTTAGGTAGTATTTATTGTTGTGTTTATCATTGTTAATTTAATGGACGTTGTTTGAGGAGCTGCTTAACTAATTTTCGTTGTTTTTTTGACAATGACAATAAAGATCAATCAAATGAATAGAGGACATTCTGAGCATAAAACAGAGCAGCTGTTTATGCCGTTTTACCGCTTTTTCATGCATTCGAAAGGTAAAGCCATATTTAACCATCTCTGAATGTTAGTAAATCTTTACATTTTGTCCTTCTCCAAATCACAGCTTTGCACAGGAGGGGGTAAGTATATTGGGGTCACCACAAACGTGACTAGGCGCTCAGGGAGGAGCCCCTCACCTCTCTTTTACATCTCATAAAAGTGATTTTTATTTGCACTTTTTTGCTTTTTATAGCCCTATTTGTGTGTGAAGTACCTGAGAACAGTTTGGAAAAAATGTGTTCATTGGACATGACCTGGAGATGGTACAGGACCTGAGGGGTCAGCTGCTGAGGAGGTTCAGAGGTCAGGGTTAGATGGGGAAAGGTTGGTTATTTATTTATTTATTTATCGCTGTATTTATATACTCTCTGGATCAAAGTAATTTGTCAGGTGTGTGATAATGGGCAATTAAAATAAAAATGGAATAGAAGTAAAGAAAATACCACTTTGAGTGAGACATAATAGTTTTGTGGACCATAAATCAGAGTCATTATTTTTAAAACATTGTATATTCCATGTCAAACTGCATGTATAGCTTAAACTATGAAAACTAAATGCATCATTTGTTATCCATTCAATAGATATAAAATGATTTAAATGGTTGCCTAATACATAAACATATACTGTAAATATAATTGTATATATCTGAGAAACGGAAATACTATCAATACATCTTCAATTAGGTACATTAGTCAAATTTCAGACATTTCACGCGAGACGTTTTCTCCAGAATTGATCATATATTAAAGATTCCCTCAAGTTTTTGTTCTTGTAGACGTGTAGGAAATAGCTTGTGTCTTGTATGTTGGAGAAATGGGAATGATGCTTCCAAAACTTCAAAAGAAAAAAAAAACCTTCAATGTGTGAATGGATTTTTACTTACACCTGGCTGGATGCACAAAGCCTCTTAACAACTGTATAAACAAAGGAGTCTGTTTAATGTAAGTCAATCAGCGCTCAGATCAATCCAATCAAGACTGAAAGCCATCTCTTTGCTTATTGGTTTCAGAGGTTGGTTATGATTATTTAAGCTTCTGGAAAACAGTGCCTTTAGACAACCCAAATCTGGCTGAGTAATATTCTGATGTCTGCTAACCTGAAGTGATGACATTGTTGAGGCAGAGTGGGGTCACTTTGTTATCAATCCGCATACATGATGTCAAGCTCTTGGGCGGATATGCTGTTCGTCACTCATTCGAGTATTTTAGGAAGGTTTGTTCAAAGCGGTGCTCCAAGGCATCATTACAGCTGCTGATAGCTGCAGCGGAAGTGGAGTTACTGTTACCAAATCGAAGTTGGTTTATTTTTCAATTGGTGTCTTGAAGTGTTTTATACATACGGCTACCTTCGTCAGAGAAAGTGGCAGGATGCTGCATTGCCTGCTTAGATCAGGTGCTATCAAGTGCTCATCAAAAATCTGGATCAGCACTCTCTAAGGCAGGGGATGTCAACATCTGGTCCATGGTCCAGTATTACAGAAAGTTTTGTAGCAGAGCTCAGTTCAACCTAGTTCAAGATTTACATTTTGTTTTTTATATTAAAGGACAAGAAGTCCTACTTACTATAATTACATTTAATGTTGTGCAAGTCAAGTGACATTGGACTGTGACTCATGCCATAAAAATGACAATAGAAAGAATTACATGTGTGAATGAACACATTAATATAATTTATGTTATAGATAATGAATCAACACCTTCTGACCAATCAGATTCAAGAATTCAACATGGTATAAAAAATAGATATTCAGTAATATTTCCTGAACTTATTTCCTCCACTACAATCATTCACAAATGTTTCAAATGACTGGTGCGAGATAATATTTTGTCCAGTGAGAGATTTTGTAGTTAAAAGAATAGTGTAAAAATCAGGTTTTCTATAATATTAACTATGTGTTCTCAACCACCTCTTCATATTAATACAGCAGATTTAACCTTGTCTACACGATAAGCTGCTGAAGATTCTCTCATTCTTAAGACACTTATTCTGGGATTATTCCTCTCTAAGGCCTCAATATCACACTGTTTCTTATCTCTCATCAGCCTCCTTGCTATAATCCTTCTGTAAGACATTGAAGGAGATGAGAAGGTGGGAGAACACTGATTGATTTTAATCCCTTGTTCAGCGCAGATGTTACACCAGGGTCGCCACCTGTCCGTTCTTTACTTCCTGACCTTACAGAGCATCCAGTGCATCAGGATTTCAGCATTCAATGCAATCACGACTGAAGATCCACAGTGCATTCACTGCAATTTTATACAAGTCCGTATAGATTCTGTTCCACTGGGCCTCCGCTCATGATGTAATAGCCAGGACATCGATGCCTCAGGCTTGCTCTTGTAACTCTGCCCAGCTCTATGAAATGAAATGTGTGGCCTTCTGAATTAAAATGGCAGAGTCATCTCCTGTTTCCGTGGAGCTTGCACTCGCAGGCCTGTGAATCAATTTGCTTCTCAGCTATCAATCCATATCTTGGCCACTTGCTTACTTCAGTGAATAATCTCTGCACAAGCTGAACAGAATGTGAGCTGCCTCTATCCTTTACACTCAGGAGACAAATGTGTTTTGTTATGTTTCAGCATTGCAATTTCCCAGTGTTTCAGTGTAATAAAATATATTTTTTTTAAAATATGAAAAAATAATAAAATCATGGTCTTTGTCAAAGAATATCTCATATTTATCCATTTGAACATGTGACCTGATCATGTTAAGGATCTTTGTTTCGGTCTGTTGAGATTTGATCTTGCGGTTTATGAGATAAACATGCAACTTGGAAACAAGAGCGCATTTCACCTTGCTTGAGGGTCAGAGAGAAAGCAGAGATGAACAGGAGGAAGCGTAATTATGATCCAGCCAATGTGTTTTAGAAGAACCCTTAAAAAGAGGACTTTCTCCCGCCATCCATGGCTTTGGCACGGCAACCAAAGAGGGTCACTGTTTAATAATGAACAGGTCGAGACCCAATGTAACGGATACATGCACCTGCTTTGTGCGCCAGTCAATTACTTAATTAGAACTCTCCCTTAGGGGAAAGCTAATACTTTCTCATAGAAGCGGAACTGGGCTGCACTCCATGTGAACGGATGAAGTGAGCCACTCTGTGTACATACGGCTACCTTTGTCAGAGAAAGCGGCAGGATGCTGTGTTGCCTGCTTAGATCAGGTGCTATCAGGTGCTCATCAGAAATCTGGAACAGCATTCTCTAAGGCAGGGGTTGTCAACATCTGGTCCATGGTCCGGTATTACAGAAAAGTTTTGTAGCAGAGCTGAAAAACGTATGGAGAAAAGAAAAACTACCTCAGCTTAGTTCAACCTAGTAAATGGTAAATGGCACACTTATATAGCGCTGTTATCCAAAGCGCTTTACACCGTGTCTCATTCACCCATTCACACACACACACACACACACACACACACACACACACACACTCACACACCAATGGTAGCAGAGCTGCCATGCAAGGCGCTAACTTGCCATTGGGAGCAACTTGGGGTTCAGGGTCTTGCCCAAGGACACTTTGGCATGTGGAGTCACGTGGGCCAGGAACCGAACTGCCAACCCTACGATTAGCAGACAACCCGCTCTACCACCTGAGCCACAGCCGCCCCCCACCTAGTTCGGTGCATCTAGGTTTCTAAACATGAACCATCATGGTTTCTGTAGTAGATCATCTGTGGTTGCTTATCCAATCGTATGCATTTATGTAAATTATCTAGCTAAAGGTAGCTCTATTGCATGGACGTATAAATACATAGCTGCTCCATTGGCCACTGGATCGTACGTCAACGTCACAGCCATATTAGTCACAGCAAGCCTAATTATAAGTCTCAGCTCGTATTATAAACTAAATTACCCATAATCGAGATGT